>NC_090729.1:26753067-26758067 GCF_036898095.1 Palaemon carinicauda | reverse complement strand
CTGCAATGGAACTGCAGATGCAGAGACTTGCAGCATCACATGGGCCCCAGAAAAAGCTCAATGTGAAAGACCTTCCCTTGTGCTCAGATGCTAACCCATGGAGGTATGCTGAGCACATGCCGATGACGACTGGAAAGATCGTCATCTCGGATAAGTTGGGTTCAGTTCCCCTAGAGGAGGTGGAATTCTGGCGCAGCAAGGGGTCATATCCGGACTGTTATGTCCGGCTGAGGAAGGAACCAGCTTCAAAGGAGGAGACAGAGCCGAGGGAGGTCATAGTGATGGACCATGCTAAGGCTCAAGCTTTGCTTTCATCCTCGATGAAAGAGAGGGGCTTCTCGAACTCAAAGGTAGCTGCATTGAGTAAGAAGCTCCCTTCCTTTGTGTCCTCTCCTGCCAGAGCCTTCCCCTTTTTACAGAAAGGGTTTGCGGCTGTACTAAAAGCAGTCGAGGCCGGCAAGCCTTGCCCCTCCCTGGAGGAGTGTAAACCCTTGTCGCTGGCCCTGCCTATAGACCACAAAGACTGGAAGGACGTCCATCTTACCTTCTCAGTTGGGAAGTTGGAGGCTGATATTGCTGGACGTCAGTTCGGCGAGGACCTCCCTAAGCTGTCTGACTTTCTTTTGCGGAGAGAGCTCGAGACAAAAGAAAGACTGGCTGCCTTAATGTCTCTTCAGACGACTCTTGAGACGATGGCAAGTGACCCCAAGGTCCATGAAATATTCATGGTAGTGGCCAAGACTCACCTGGCCACAGTGACGAAGGATCTTTATGGCTTCGTCAAGGCGAGGAGAGCTTGTAGGGACTTCGTGTTCTCCTCGGCTACAGTGAGGCACGAGCCAAGGAAGCTAATCTCCTCCAACATTTGGGGCAAAGACCTTTTCCCTACCGATTTGGTCAAAGAAGTTGTTGATAGAGCCACCACGGAGAATAGAAACCTTCTCCAGAAGTGGGTCATGACTAACAAAAGAAAGTCTTCCCCGGATGAGGGTCCTCAACCAAAGGAAGACTATGAGGAATAGGCTACCGTCTCGACAAGCCAAGCCTCTTAAACAGCAACAGCAACTACAATTGCCATTGCCTTCAGTGCCCCAGTTGGTGGCACAAACCCCGACCACTTTCCAGTGGGTACCCCAGGCCGTGTCGACACAGTCCACGGCATTCACCCCAACGTTCGAAGGGCAGTCTACCTCCTTTCGAGCAAAGCCTAGAGGAGCAGCCAGAGGCTCGTCTAGGCGCCCCTCAAGGGGAAGGGGATTCAGGGGTGATCGCGGTCAGGGAGGCAAGACCTCAGGACGGCAGTCCAAGTGAGATGATACCGGTAGGAGGGAGACTTCAGAATTTTCGGGATCGGTGGACCTTCGATCCTTGGGCCCACAGCCTACTCAGGAACGGACTGGGCTGGAGCTGGTACAGCACTCCACCCCCGTGCCCTCGGTTTTTCCAACACTCCACCCCCGTTCTGGAGGAGTATATTCAAGAACTGTTGGAGAAAAATGTGATCCGAAGGGTGAAGTCCATCAAATTCCAAGGGAGGCTGTTTTGTGTTCCCAAGAAAGACTCGGAAAAGCTCAGAGTCATTCTGGACTTGTCGCCACTCAACAAGTTCATAGAGAATTGCAAATTCAAGATGCTAACACTGCAACACATAAGGACCTTACTGCCCAAGAGGGCATATTCCGTCTCCATAGACTTGTCGGACGCCTATTGGCACATTCCAATCAACCGTCGACTCTCCCCCTACCTAGGGTTCAGGCTACAACGAAGACTATACGCCTTCAGAGCCATGCCATTCGGGCTAAATATAGCCCCAAGGATTTTCACGAAGCTTGCGAGAGTACCTCTCAAACAATTACGCCTAAAGGGAATTCAGGTAGTAGCCTACCTGGACGACTGGCTGGTGTGGGCAGCATCCGAGACAGAATGCTTGCAAGCTTCCAGTAAAGTGATCCAGTTCCTAGAGTATCTAGGCTTCAAGATCACCAGAAAAAAAATCTCGACTTTCTCCATCTCAAAAGTTCCAGTGGCTGGGAATCCACTGGGACCTAATGTCACACCGTTTCTCCATCCCGGTGAAGAAAAGGAAGGAGATAGCGGGTTCTGTCAAGAGACTTCTAGATTCCAAAAGGATATCAAGACGCGAACAGGAGAGGGTACTGGGCTCTCTCAGTTTGCTTCGGTGACAGACCCAGTGCTAAGAGCACAGCTAAAGGATGCAACCGGAGTTTGGAGAAGTTATGCATCAAACGCGCGAAGAGATCTGAGAAGACCAGTTCCGCTTCGGCTACGTACTCTTCTCAGGCCTTGGTCCCAAGCCAGACATCTAAAGAAGTCGGTTCTTCTTCAGCCACCTCCCCCGTCGGTGACGATTCACTCAGACGCCTCGAAGGAGGGATGGGGAGGTCACCCTCATTGGAAAAAAGTCCAGGGGACTTGGTCCAAGCTATTCAAGACCTTTCACATAAACTTTCTAGAAGCTATGGCAGTGCTCCTTACCTTAAAGAAAGTCTCCCCCCGTCACTCGATCCACATAAGGTTGGTGATTGACAGCGAGGTAGTTGTGAGATGCTTGAATTGACAAGGATCGAGGTCACCACCTCTCAACCAGGTGATGTTGGCCATCTTCCGATTGGCGGAAAAGAAGAAGTGGTACCTGTCGGCAGTTCACCTTCAAGGAGTCCGCAATGTGACAGCGGATGCTCTATCCAGGTTCGCACCGATAGAGTCGGAATGGTCCTTAGACGCAGGATCATTCTCCTTCATTCTGAACAAGTCCCAGAACTGCAGATAGACCTCTTTGCGACGAAAGACAACAAGAAGTTGCCCCTGTACGTGTCCCCGTACGAGGACCCCTTAGCGGAAGCAGTGGACGCGATGTCCCTCGACAGGAACAGATGGTCCAGGATTTATCTGTTCCCTCCTCACAACCTTCTGTTGAGGGTCCTCAACAAACTGAGATCCTTCAAGGGGGTAGCGGCAATAGTGGCCCACAAGTGGCCGAACAGCGTGTGGTTCCTCCTGGCATTGGAACTACGGCTGAAGTTTGTACCGCTATCAGATCCAGTTCTGACCCAGCGAGTCCAGAAGTCGACTGTCTGCGCTTCATTACAGAAAACCCAGACCCTGCAGCTCATGATTTTCTCTCCCTAGTGGTGAGAAAGCGTTTCGGGATTTCGAAAGCCAGCATAGACTTCCTAGAGGAATATAAGTGCAAATCCACTAGAAGGCAATATGAGTCATCTTGGAGAAAATGGGTGGCCTTTGTCAAGGCAAAGAATCCGCAGGAGATCTCGACAGACTTCTGCTTATCTTTCTTCATTCACCTCCATGGTCAAGGGTTGGCAGCTAACACGATTTCGGCGTGTAAGTCTGCTTTGACAAGACCCATTCTATATGCCTTCCAGGTCGACCTCGGTAACGAGATCTTTAATAAAGTTCCGAAAGCCTGCGCTAGGCTCAGACCTTCAGCACCTCCAAAGCCCATTTCATGGTCTTTAGACAAAGTTCTTCATTTCGCTTCTCTGTTGAGCAATGAGGAGTGTGCGTTAAAGGATTTGACACAAAAAGTTATTTTCCTATTTGCACTCGCAGCTGGGGCCAGGGTTAGTGAGATTGTAGCCCTCTCGAGAGAGGCAGGTCGTGTTCAGTTCCTGGATGGGGGAGAACTGAACCTGTTTCCGGATCCTACGTTTCTCGCCAAGAATGAGTTACCCACCAACAGGTGGGGTCCCTGGAGAATCTGCCCTCTGAAAGAAGATGCATCTCTATGTCCAGTAGAATGCCTAAAGGTCTATCTTCGTAGAACTTCAGACTTCAAGGGTGGTCAACTATTCAGGGGAGAAACATCAGGCTCAAATTTATCTCTGAATCAACTCAGAGCAAAAATCACATATTTTATTCGCAGAGCGGATCCTGACAGTACACCCGCAGGTCACGATCCGAGGATAGTTGCCTCATCATTAAATTTCTTTAATTGTATGGATTTTGAACATCTCCGTTCATACACTGGCTGGAAGTCTTCCAAAGTGTTCTTTCGCCACTATGCGAAGCAAGTAGATGAACTAAAGAGATCTGTGGTAGCAGTGGGTCGCGTCGTTAACCCTACTGTTTAACTCTGCAAGGAACAGTGGTTTTAATTGGGACGATTAATTCCAGGGTGAGTGTGTAGTTACATACGGTACTACAAACTATGTGAGGGCACTGAGTTGCCCACATAGACTGTTCCATTTCCAAAGGTGAACCTAGCATAAGTGCAGACATGTATGCCGAGCGTTTTCTAACGCTAATGTGATTGATTTGTAATACAGACTTTTATGACTTTGATCCCTCCGTATCTTAAAAGTGGCAATAATGTTTTTCTTTCAGATAAACAAGTTCTGTTTACTATCATACTTATGCTTAAAGTTTTGGGTTATCCTCTTCTTATATATATATACATATATATATATATATATATATATACATATATATATATATATATATATATATATATATATATATATATATATATATATATATATATATATATAGATAGATATATATACATATATAGATAGATATATATATATATATATATATATATATATATATATATATATATATATATATATATATATATATATATATATATATATATATATATATATATATATATATATATATATATATATATATAATTGTTGTTAACCTGTCTATTTATTGTTTGTCAATAAACTTGTTCTTGAGAACCTTGCGTCTCCTTCACCTGTGTCAATTTATTGGTATAATTGAGCATTCATTCTATGTACGTTATCTGGGATAATTATAATAGAATTGTTCCTTTATGCAAGCTATTTGCATTGGTTTATGCTTTCCCTTAACGGGAGGATTCCGTCCCAGAAGGGGACGGTGGCGGTTTTACAAGTTTCCTCCTATGCGGATATAAACCTTTGTCCAATACAAGTATTGTGCGGGGAACTGGTCGATATTTCATATTGACGCAGTGGATCTTTATAAACTAT
>NC_090729.1:26745567-26750567 GCF_036898095.1 Palaemon carinicauda | reverse complement strand
GTGTTCTAATTCTTATTATGAGCTCGCTGGCCTTTCAAAATGTAAAGATAAAACATATACTGGGATTTTATCTACTTAGAAAAAGTTGTGTTGCATTTGTAGAAATTAGGAGTAAATAGCTAGTTTCATGGAAAAAATAATTGGTTTGCCGCTTGCAATTCCCACTCAATAAAAGTTATAAAGTTATCTTAAGCCTATTGTGAGAATGGTAGCAGTAATATCAATAATACCTTATGTATTAAAAAGATTGCTATAAAGTTATATGCAACATTTTAAAACCTTTTTCACTAATATTTCTCAATAAAACCACAATTATACAGTAAATTAAATTCTCTCTCTCTCTCTCTCTCTCTCTCTCTCTCTCTCTCTCTCTCTCTCTCTCTCTCTCTCTCTCTCAAAATCAAACAATTGTTCTCTAGTCTTGGGTAGTGCCGTAGCCTCTGTACCATGGTCTTCCACTGTCTTAGGTTAGAGTTCTCACTATTATATCTTTTTTTTTCCTCTTATTTTTTTTTCAAATGGTGTGTTGGACAGGCTTAATAGAAGGGCCATGTATGCCTAGCAGTTTATCAAGAGGTTGTGGTTTCCTTATTTGATTGTTTTACTTTTCAAAACCATCTCTACTGTCCTCCCTTCAGCTGAAGTGGTTATCCTGAAGGGTATTTGTCCTTATATTGTGTATTGGCTCCTCCATGATGACCAATTTTTCCTACATTTTTCAAAAGTTTATGGGTCTCATCAATCACTCCATTTATATTTCTGTACATATTGTTCCTGCTGTCATTCTTGTTAATCTGGTTTCCAAGCATGATGTGTCTTTTTTTTTACCATTAATTTTTATGCTCTCTGGAGACATTGAGCAAAATCCGGGACCAGTATGTCCTAGATTCCGTCGTGTCGTCTACTGTATTGCAATATTCGTGGTCTTCGTGCAAATATTTAAGACCTTATAGTTGCATCCAGACAGTATGATATTCCTTATGTGCTCAGAAACTATGGTTTCTAATATAAGGCACTCATCTAAGGTCCTTATAACTGGTTTCAAGAAGCCAATAAAGTTGAAACGTGATGCCATCGCCAGGGGCTAGGGAAATGGTGTATATTAGGACTGAGTACCCTGCGTCTCATAAATCCTAATATGTATGTGGATGTCATGAGATTCAGGTAATAAAAGTTTGTGGCAGGCATAACAACTTCTATTTGTGTTCGATCTACCAAATTCATGGCGTGGATAATTCTGTCTTCAATTGTCTTCTTACCATTATGGCTAATGATCACCATAGGGAGTGGTTAAATTCTGTTTCTCCTACGGATCGCCATAGTTTAAAAACTTTAGACTTTGCCTCGGAATCAGGCTCTTAGAAAATCATAAGTGAAGTTACTCATAGGTCTGGTAACTGCATGGACCTCATGCACACCAACTCCCCTGGTGTCATAACAAGTAAGGTTTGTTTTCCAGTTGGGACATCTAATCATGCCTTAATTTCCTTTGAAGTGAAGACCGAGCAGCCTGTCCCTGATGCATCTTACTCAAGTGAGATTTATATGAAATCAGAAACAGACTATAATGGGATTTTGCATGATCTTTTGGGCTTGAATTGTTCATAATTGTATAGCAATTTTGATCCTGTTGTCCCTTTGAATGAAAATGTAGTCAGCTTGATTGATAGAGGTATCCCTTCTCGTTCACTAAGGTACCAAGTGAAGAACAAATAATGGTTCAATGCTGATTGTAGACGTGCTTATTTTGAGAAACTGGAAGCCTCTCATTTTTGGAAGGGTAACAGATCATATTTGACCTAGAATAACTATACGCAGCTTAGAGCTTTTGCTAAGAGAATTTATTCTGCAACTGAAAAAAATAATACAATTTTGCTACAACCCAGGAGCATAAGTGGTGGACTACCCTTGAATCTGCACTCATGGTTGTAGATGCAACAGTCCCTCCTTTACTTAAACCAGAGGGCTCTTTCATTCACTGCCCAAAAGTAAAAGCAACCCTTTTGACATATGTTTGACAGTGAGCAGAGTACTGACAAAGTCAAACTTCCTCATTCCTATTTTCCTGTGGCTAAACTTATTAGTTTAGCTTTACGATCTCATGACAGTGAAGCTCTCTTGATGGACCTTAATGCTTATGAAGGTGTAGACCAAAACGGTATTTTTCCTTTGTTTTTTATAAAAACTGCAGATTTTATAGCTCCAAAGTTAACGGTAATTTTGTGAAAGTTAGCAAGAAGAGAAGCTTTTAGCACTTGTTGAAGAATTGGTAATGTCACTCCACTATGTAAATGTGTTTGTTGTAACTCAAGTCCAAATGATTACAATTCAATTTCCATAACTCCCATATTATCTTAAGTTTTTTAACGTATTTTGGCAAAACGTCTTAATAGGTTTCCTGAAGGTAATCATCTGTTCCCTAGTTTGAAATTTGGTTTTCGTAAAGGCATTGGAGCATGTGATGCCCTTCTTACAATCTCCAGTGCTGTACTGAAATCCCTTGATTGTGTCAGGAAGTTCATAAGATTAGTCTTGATCTTAGTGTTGTCTTTGACCGTGTTAATCATGAATCCCTTGTTTTCAAACTCAAACAGTTGGGTGTGGGTAGGTCGTTTCTTAGCATCATTATTAAATTTTTAACCAATAGATGGCAAAGATTTGTTTTTGATGGACACCGTAGTGAGTATAGGAATTTGATATCTGGTGTTCCTCAGGGTAGTGTTCTTGGCCCAATACTTCTCATACTATATACACGTGTTTTTTTCTAGAAAAGAAGCTTGTTGTATAAGCCGATGATGATACTCTTTTTGCATCAATTCCATATCCTGAATGTAGATCTTGGGTTGCTGAATCACTTAATAGAGATCTAGCTAAAATTAGTGCATGGTGCAAGTTATGGGGTATGAAAGTTAAATCCTAACAAAGTAGGCAAAGGACCGTGGTTCCTCAACATCAAGATTTCAGCATTGATAACATTTCTTTAACTTTGTATGGGTCTTTTAGGATTTTATGTGTGATTCTAGACAACAAATTTAGTTTTTGAAACACACATTATGTATGTGTCTTTAATTGCAAAAAAAATGGTAAATTGAGAAAGTCTTTCAAGGTTTTTGGTAATCAATCTATTCTGTAGAAGTATTTTAATTCTTTAATTTTACATTGTTTCGAGTATATTTCATTTTGTCTGTTCTTCAGCTGCTGATTCTCATCTTAATTTGTTGAACAGGAAATTATGGTCTAATAAATTGTTTATTCCTGATTTAGATATTAATACCGTCGTTCAATTAGTTCATTTTGCATTTTGCATAAGAGTTTGTGTACTTCTGACCATCCATTACATTCAGATTTTCCAAGACAGTTCCATCCTGCTCGTAATGATAGGTATGTAGTTAATTTTAACAGTCAAACCTTCTCCCCATGACGCTTAATACTCCATGGTACTCTAGAAGTATTATTCCAGCTGTGAATAAGTAATGGAATGACCTTCTTAATCGAGTAGTTGGATCAGTAGAACTTCAAAAATTCAAACTAGCAACATATGTTCATATGTTGAACAGGCTTATATAAGTCCCTTTAGAGATTATATATCTAATATTAGTTTTATGTTGTTAATGTTTGTAAAATATTTTATTTTTATTGTTTATTACTTCTTATATAATTTATTTACTTCCTTATTTTCATTCCTCACTGGGCTATTTTTCCCTGTTAGAGTCTTCGTGGTCTTCGTCTTCATCGTCTCCGTCTGCGTCGTCTACGTCTGCGTCGTCTTTTTCAAGTAGGCAGAGGAAGGGACAGAGAGACGATATGAATGGATGCAAACACCCTTATTTTTAAAAAAAATGAAACCTGGGGAGCCCTATTTTCAAAAAATGAAAGAACCTTCGTCGTCGTCTCCGTCGTCTTCGTGGTCTTCGTCTTCATCGTCTTCGTGTGCGTCGTCTTCGTCTGCATCGTCTTTTTCAAGTAGGCAGAGGAAGGGACAGAGAGACGATGTGAACGGATGCAAACACCCTTATTTTTGAAAAAATTAAACCTGGGGAGCCCTATTTTCAAAAAATGAAAGAACCTTCGTCGTCGTCAGCTAATAATGATAATAATAATAATAATAATAATAATAATAATAATAATAATAATAATAATATCATTATTATTATTATTACTAGCTAAGTACAACCTTAGTTGGAAAAGCAAGATGCTATAAGCCCAAGGGCTCCAACAGGGAAAAGTAGCCCAGTGAAAAAGGAAACAAGGAAAATTTTTATATTTTAAAAACAACAACACCACCAAAATAAATATTTCCTATATAAACTAAATAAAAAATAACAAAACAAGAGGAAGAGAAATAAGTCAGAACAGTTTGCCCGGGTGTACCCTCAAGCAGGAGAACTCTAACCCAAGACAGTGGAAGATCATGGGACAGAAGATATGGCATTACTCAAGACTAAGAGAATAATGGTTTGATTTTGGAGTGTCCTTCTCCTAGAATAGCTGCTTACCATATCTAAAGGGTCTCTTCTACCCTAACCAAGAGGAAAGTAGCCACTGAACAATTACAGTTAACCACTTGAATGAAGAGGAATTGTTTGGTAATGTCAGTTTGTCAGGTGCATGAAGACAGGGGAGAATTTATAAGGAATAGGCCAGACTATTCGGTGTATGTGTAGGCAACGGAAAAATTAACCGTAACCAGAGAGAAGGGCGCAATGTAGTATTTTCACGCCAGTCAAAGGACCCCATAACTCTCTAGTGGTAGTATCTAAACGGGTGGCTGGTGCCCTAACCAACCTACTACCTATAAAATGAATATTGTATGGCGAATGAAGTAATCATGATAATAATATTCTCAATAACGATGTTCATAATGATTTTGGTTATGAAAAAGGAAATTATAATGATAATAAATCATTATACAAATATATATATTGTCCTTACTAAATATAATGTTCGCCGCTCATGAGATAAGTTTCAACCATGTAATATATATATATATATATATATAT
>NC_090729.1:26723067-26730567 GCF_036898095.1 Palaemon carinicauda | reverse complement strand
CTCATTAGGTAATTTTTATCATCTCTCCATCAGTTCTCCTACATAAAATATTATGTAATCATGCTTATTTTCTCGACCTAGGAACTATGTTTCCTGTAATATAAAAAAGATATATTTACTTGAAAAACTCAGTAGATTTAAGCAACATTCGTTCCTTAGCATGATCAAAATACAATGTATAATTAAATCAAACGCTATTTGATATAACGGTAAAAATCGGAAAAGAATAAGGTCTGTGACGGGCCGAGAGAAAGGTTAGGACTCAAAGGCAGGAAGCAATCAACTGAGTAGTATTATTAAAGAACACTCCTTTATATACAAAACCTCAAGGCAACAGAAAAATACATGTTCGAGAAATGACAATGTTACATAGGCGACACATAGACATGTTTGTTCTGGTTCTTTTTAGTGCGAGGGATGAGCGCAGATACAAGCAGAATATATACAAAATAATTTATGTACGATCGTGTGACACACTGTTGGTACATGGCTCCCCCCCTAAAAATGACATACTGTACGTGTTAAATAGGGCGCCCTGATCTAGAGAGGCGAACTGTAGGCGGGTCATCTGGCAGTAGATAAGCAGGTTTTAGACGATCAATGGAGACCCAGTCTTCTTTGCCACGAATGTTTAGTAGGAATGCTTTCGGACTGCGTCGGATCACAAGGAAAGGACCCGTGTAAGGGGGCGTTAGCGGTGGCTTGGTAGTGTCGTTGCGCAGGAAGACGTGTGTTGCAGAATGCAAGTCTGTTGGTATGTGATGCTTCGCTGGGGGCTTGTAAGTCTGGCGGCATGGAGCAAATTTTCCCCTCGACGTGACGTATGCGCTGGAGATTGTTGGAGGAGGTTGTAGAAGGAAAATATTTGGCAGGGACGACCAACGGGTCGCCCTACACCATTTCAGCTGCCGAGACGTCGAGGGCGTCTTTAGGAGTGGTCCTTAGCCCCAGGAGGACCCAGGGAAGCTGAGTAAACCAGTTGCAATCCTTGCAGCGGGAAATCAAAGCTGCTTTGAGGGTGCGATGTTGGGTGATGCCCAGGAGATTCGCTAATAATATCCACGATTGAGAGGTGAAAGTGGTTCCCTGTCAGAAGTAATATGCTCAGGGATACCAAATCTTGAAATCCATCCAGAGAGT
The DNA here is from genome assembly GCF_036898095.1 of Palaemon carinicauda. Classification (NCBI taxonomy): domain Eukaryota; kingdom Metazoa; phylum Arthropoda; class Malacostraca; order Decapoda; family Palaemonidae; genus Palaemon; species Palaemon carinicauda. The sequence goes on along the minus strand of NC_090729.1, from coordinate 26,729,427 downwards.
AAGGCAGATGTACATGAGGCGGATGTTGCAGTTTCCATGGGAATGGCTTCAGGCCAACGAGTGGAGCGATCGATGACGGTAAACAGGTAACGATGTCCTTGTGATGTGGGTAGGGGGCCTAAAACGTCAACGTGAATGTGTGTGAAACGACGCTGACGTTGAGGAAAGGTGCCCACTCCGGAATCCGTGTGTCGATGTACTTTGGAAGTTTGGCAAGAAGTACAGGCGAGGACCCAATCCTTAGCATCCTTAGAAATACCGTGTCAAATGAACTTGGCCTTCAGATGCTGTGCAGTAGAACGGCACGAGGGATGTGAAAGGCCGTGAATGAAATCAAACTCCTGCCGTCGCATGGGAGCAGGAATCCAAGGTCGCGGTCTACCAGTACTAACGTCACAGAGGAGGGTGGTGATGTAGTCTTCGAGGGGAAAGTCTTCCAAACGGAGGGACGTGCAGGATGTCCTACATGCTTGATACTCTGGATCTTGTCGTTGGGCTTCAGCCAGGGCGTTGTAATCCAATCCCAGTTGAACGGCAGCCAACGTGTTTCTTGAAAGGGCATCGGCAACGGGATTCATTTTCACAGTGACGTATTCAAGGGTGCAATTGTTTTCAGCCACGGCGGAGAGATGTCGGCGTTGCCGGGCGGACCAAGTGTCAGATTGTCGAGTGAAGGCGTGCACCAGAGGCATGTGGTCTGTGCGAATGACGAAGGGCGTACCTTCTAAGAAATGACGAAAGTGACGGACAGCCAAGTGCACCGCCAGCAATTCTCGATCGAAAGTAGAATAACCCAATTCTGCCTTGGACAGTTTTCTGCTGAAGAAGGCCAATGGGCGGGACGAGCCGTTGACCACCTGCTCGAGTACTGCACGAATAGCGACGTCGCTGGCATCGGTGGAGAGAAGGAGAGGGGCATGTGGGATAGGAAAAGTAAGAGCCGCAGCAGTTGATAGGGCCTTCTTTGCATTGCAGAAGGCTGCATCTTGAAGGGGACCCTGCTTCAGGCCCTTTGGCTTGCCCTTGAGGGAGGTGTAGAGGGGAGCTAGAGTGGCTGCAATGGCCGGCAGAAAACGGTGATAATAGTTGATCATGCCCAAGAATTCCTGCAGAGCTTTGACGGTCGAGGGCACGGGGAAGTCCTGAACGGCTGCTACCTTCTCAGGGAGGGGGTGGACTCCTTCAGGATTGATGCGGTGCCCTAAGAACGACACTTCGTTGGCGCCAAATGTACACTTGTTGTACCGGACTACAAGGCCGTTTTGTTGCAGGCGGTCGAGCACGATGCGCAGGTGACGGAGGTGTTCCTCTTTTGAGGAGGAGAACACAAGTATGTCGTCCTCATAACATACACAGAAAGTGAGGTCCCCTAAGATGTCATCCATGAGACGTTGAAACGTGGCCCCAGCATTACGAAGGCCAAAACAGGAGTAATTGAAAGTGTATGTACCAAACGGAGTGGTGATGGCGGTCTTAGGGATGTCTTTTGGGTTCATAGGCACCTTATAATACCCCTTCAGGAGGTCGAGCGTAGAGAAAACCTTTGCTTTGTGCAGGTATTAGGTCACGTCGGCAATGTTTGGGAGGGGGTAGTGATGCGGTTCTGTTTGCATGTTCAGGCGCCTGTAATCCCCGCACGGACGGAGGGAGCCGTCTTTCTTCAGAACGATGTGTGAGGGTGACGACCATGGGCAGGAGGCCTTTTGGCAAAGGCCCATTTCCTCCATTTCAGTGAATGTGTGTTTGGCGACTGCCAGACGTCTGAATTTTGCGAAGACTGGGTGTCCCGTCGTCTCGATATGGTGATAAATACCGTGCTTGGCAGGAACCGTGGGCGTTTGGCGAAGTTCTGGACGGAAAACTTGCGGGTACGGCGTGAGGAAGTGGGCGTAGGCATCCGTGGGTGCGCTGATGTGGAGAGCGAGGTTGGAGGGGGCGGGTTGAAGAGGTGTCGACAAGGACGAGTCTGCGTTGACCAATCGTCGGTGGGCGACATCGACCAGAAGGTGGAAATGAGAGAGGAAATCCGCACCGAGGATTGGCATTGTGACGTCAGCAACGAGAAACTTCCAATTGAATTTACCGTTTCCGAACGATAATGTGACGTTCTAGTAACCGTAGGTGGGTATCGCAGATCCATTGGCAGCTACCAAGCGGACATCGGCAGATGTAGACAGTGCCTTGAAGAGTTTCCTTGGCAAAAGAGAACGACAAGCACCCATGTCTACCAAAAATCGCACGCTCGTTCCTGCATCCTGTAAAAAAAAAAGATTAGAAACACGGGAGGCCACCGCCACGAGCGATAGCCTACTTACACGTTTTTTGGCCACTGATAATCCTTGGCACATTTCTTCGCGGTTGCCCCGAATCTGAAGTGGTAGTAGCAAAACCACCGTGGATGGGAGGTAGTAAGTGGCTGTAGAAGTCGTTCGTTGGGGCGCGAGCGATTGGTGGGTGGTGGGTGGCTTTGTCGCTGCTTCGGCACGTCACGGGGTAGGCGTATATATCTTACGGCATTCATGTCAGCTTCGGTTGACGTTGAAGAGGCATCCTCTTCATCAGGGGTTGAGGCGTTGATGGAGGTCTTGAAGTGGCTGTCCATAAGGGTGGTGGCTTTGGTCATCAAGTCCTTTATGGGTAAACTATTGACATCGGGTATGACAGCGGGTATAGGTCCAGGTAAACAGCGTATCCAAATGGCACGAAGTAGGTTCACCTCACGAGGAGAGCCGTCTGCGGCAGGTTGAAGGCGAGCGATACTGGTCATTTCCCTGAGGGCAAGCGAAGCCCTTTGGTCCCCCAAAGGTTGTTGCGAGAGCTGAAAAAGCTTGGCTATACGGGCGGCTGGCGACAGGCGAGTACTGCTGCAGAAGGTATGTTTTGAGGCGTCATACGCTATTGGGGTGTCTCTTTGTTCACAAAGCCAGTCGGATATTTCTGGGAAGGTGTCCTCGGGTATCGCTGCGAGAACATAATCTGCTTTGGTGGTTGAGCGAGTCACGCCCCTAATGCGAAACTGGACTCCTGCGTGCTGAAACCAAGCAAACGCCTCTCCGCTGGCAAACGATGAAAGTTTGAATGGAGCGGCCGTAGCGCCAACCGCCGTAGATTCCATCGTAGTACCAACGCTGGAGGGGTGAGGGGGTGGGGGTGGAAGGCGGTGGAAGCGAGTCGACTTCTGGGGTCACCAATGTGATGGGCCGAGAGATAGGTTAGGACTCAAAGGCAGGAAGCAATCAACTGAGTAGTATTATTAAAGAACACTCTCCTTTATATACAAAACCTCAAGGCAACAGGAAAATACATGTTCGAGAAATGACAATGTTACATAGGCGACACATAGACATGTTTGTTCTGGTTCTTTCTAGTGCGAGGGAAGAGCGCATATACAAGCATAATATATACAAAATTATTTATGATTGATCATGTGACACACGATTGGTAGAGGTCCCACTATACTTTAAAGGATCTAATCCAGTCATAATATATGACTCATTCAAAATATCACTGTTAACCTTAATGCTTGTAGTCTCTGTAAAACAACTTTTTACTCGTCATTTGATGAGATTTTCTATTGATTGATTGATTGATTTAAATTTTTCAGGCATCCTGACATCTAAGGTCATTGACGCCGGTGAGATTTTCGAACATCATCTCTCATCCTTAAAGTAAATTTTATAAAAATCGTAAGCGCAAACATCCTTCTTCAGGAAATAATAATTTAATAAAATTACTTTGACTCTCAAACTGTTAATATATATATATATATATATATATATATATATATATATATATATATATATATATATATATATATATATATATATGTATATATATATATATATATATATATATATATATATATATATATATATATATATATATATATATATATATATATATATACATATATATATATATGTCTTATTTATAACTGTAATCGAACAGTTTAACATGTTTTTTCAAAAAGGCCCATAAAAGAAACACAGGAAATATGAATAAATCACACTATATTTCGGTCAATAAACATCGACCCTCTTCAGGATGTACAGTAAAAGTAAGGAATACAGTGGAGAGTGACGGTTTATATATGAAAGCAAAAGGGTGTGTTCAATTGTTCTATAGTTGTTATAATTGCTGGAAGGATTAGCCAAATTCAATTACATCCAGGTGCGTGTTCTTATTGTTGAGCCGCTTGGAGGAAGTCTTGACCTCTGATGCATGTCTGGTGGTCGGTCTCCGTGGATTATCTTCTTAATGATAGGGTTGAGAAGAGTATTGTCCACTGTGTCAGCTTTCCATTGGCCCCCAGATAGGTTTATTGTGCTTGATTGATTTATGATGGCTGATTCCAGGATTTTCCTTCTGTACGGACAGGTACTCTTAAAAAGCAAAGACGACTCACTCCAGTTAATCTGGTGCCCTAAATCCCTAAGGTGAATGAAAATCCCTGAGTTTTCATACCCATATCTAACAGATCTTTTGTGTTCGGATAATCTTTGAGATAGCGAACGGCCAGTTTGTCCAACGTACACTTTTTCACAGTCCCTACATGGTATTTTGTAAACGCCGGCTTCTATTTCTCTTTTATTTTGATAAACATTAATAAGGGCGCTTCCTATGGTCTTTGGATATGAAAAAACAAAGGGGTTCTCAGTTTTGATATGATTTGTTATATTTTTAATACCTTCTATATATGGGAGTTTTATCTTATTTTTAAAATCTCTTTGGTTAGTAACATCATGATCTTTATAATATATCGTGTTGGCTTTGTTGATGGCCTTTTCTATAACATACATCGGGTAGAATAGCTGGGCGAGTTGTTTACGGATGATTTCAAATTCTTTATTTAGGTAGGCTGGGGAACAAATTCTCAAACCTCTAAGAAATAGATTGCAAGCTACTCCAATTTTTACAGAAATGTCGTGATAACTAAAGAAATGAATGTAGGAAATAGAGAAAGTTGGTTTTCTATACACAGTGAAATTATACCCCGTCGATTCCCTTATAATTAGTATGTCCAAAAAAGCTAATTTTCCATCTTTTTCCCATTCAGTTTTAAATTTTATGCTAGGGACTAGGGAATTTAGATTATTGAAAAATATATTGAAATCTCCCCAGCTATCATCCCAATATGTGAAAATGTCATCAACATAGCGTTGCCAAACTATGTTTGAGGGTTTAATTGTTGTTAAAATTTCTGTTTCAAAGTATTCCATGTAGAGGTTAGCTAAAATTGGAGATAACGGGCTGCCCATACTACAACCAAATTTCTGTTTGTAAAAATTTCCATTGAAAGAGAAAACGTTATTTGACACGCTTAGTTTAATTAACTTAATTGTTTTTTCAATACCGAGGGGGAAGTGATCTTCGTAAGGGATTAATTTTTCCCTCAAAATTATGTTGATGACATTTTCACATATTGGGATGATAGCTGGGGAGATTTCAATATATTTTTCAATAATCTAAATTCCCTAGTCCCTAGCATAAAATTTAAAACTGAATGGGAAAAAGATGGAAAATTAGCTTTTTTGGACATACTAATTATAAGGGAATCGACGGGGTATAATTTCACTGTTTATAGAAAACCAACTTTCTCTATTTCCTACATTCATTTCTCTAGTTATCACGACATTTCTGTAAAAATTGGAGTAGCTTGCAATCTATTTCTTAGAGGTTTGAGAATTTGTTCCCCAGCCTACCTAAATAAAGAATTTGAAATCATCCGTAAACAACTCGCCCAGCTATTCTACCCGATGTATGTTATAGAAAAGGCCATCAACAAAGCCAACACGATATATTATAAAGATCATGATGTTACTAACCAAAGAGATTTTAAAAATAAGATAAAACTCCCATATATAGAAGGTATTAAAAATATAACAAATCATATCAAAACTGAGAACCCCTTTGTTTTTTCATATCCAAAGACCATAGGAAGCGCCCTTATTAATGTTTATCAAAATAAAAGAGAAATAGAAGCCGGCGTTCACAAAATACCATGTAGGGACTGTGAAAAAGTGTACGTTGGGCAAACTGGCCGTTCGCTATCTCAAAGATTATCCGAACACAAAAGATCTGTTAGATATGGGTATGAAAACTCGGGGATTTTCATTCACCTTAGGGATTTAGGGCACCAGATTAACTGGAGTGAGTCGTCTTTGCTTTTTAAGAGTACCTGTCCGTACAGAAGGAAAATCCTGGAATCAGCCATCATAAATCAATCAAGCACAATAAACCTATCTGGGGGCCAATGGAAAGCTGACACAGTGGACAATACTCTTCTCAACCCTATCATTAAGAAGATAATCCACGGAGACCGACCACCAGACATGCATCAGAGGTCAAGACTTCCTCCAA
>NC_090729.1:26698067-26703067 GCF_036898095.1 Palaemon carinicauda | reverse complement strand
AGGTAATACCTCCTAAACACACCCCCCTGCCATAGGCTGTCAAATCCCTAACTGGTTGTGTTGAGATCATTCGCCTCTCAAACCAAAGTGGTCATGGTGTTTCTTACTCAAAACTTGGAGAGATTGACACAGCTCTGTGTATTCCAAAGATGGTGTTAAACGAAGGATGTGTTGCCATACCAAGAGTTATCCAGCCTAATGTTCAAGTGATATTGGCATATGAAAACATTGATAGGAGGGAGGAGACACTGAGCGGAGGAGAGACATCACACCGAGTTAACGGCATCATTGCACAGCCCAGGGTGTTTGGATCACAACCCCTCATACAGCATCAAATAAATGAAGAGAACCGAAAACATCGGACCATAGAGATTGAGGAAAGACTTCCTTCCATCTACATTGCTGGAAAATGTGTTGGACCTCCTATTCGTGGATATGTGGAAATGGATGACCAGACAATGTATCATGAAGTGAAAAAGAAAACTCTGCTTTGGTTGCTCACTCGTGCACATTGTGCTTCAAAGTAAACTGTGGGGAGCTGGACAGGCTCCAAAATTCAAGTCCATGATGAAGTAGAGATCACCCCTGATGAAGTTGGTTATTTTACCCACAATAAATGCCCCTACCACTTTGCTGTCTACTGTCCATGATGTGTTGTGCCAGTGTCAACTAATCAGATCACTAGGTCTTAGTAGCATTATCATTGTGTTTGACCAAGCACTATATGCCAAAGCAACTGAAATAATTTGGAAGCAGAGAGATACATTTTCAGAAGTCGTTCCTCGGATGGGCACATTTCATACCCTGTGTACACTCTTAAGCATCATTGGTAAACGATTCCAAGATGCTGGGTTGAGGGATCTTTGCATTGAATCAGGTGTCATTGCTGAGGTGTCAGTAGAGAAGCTACTTTTGGGAAAAAAGCACAATCGATCAGTTAGGTTCCAAAAACCTGTGTATGAAAGGGTTCTTAGAAATACATGGAGAAGATGAAATTACCATTCGAAACTTGGTCAACACATTTTTCCAAGATATATGCCAGGAGACCTTCACGGAGACACTGAGCACCCAAGCATTTGTGTCACTGGCTGAACGTTTTGAGGCATACAAAGAGAGTCTGCACCAGGATCGAGGGGATCTAGCATCATTTTGGATGTCGTTCTTTGACATGGTAGACATCATGTTGAACATGCTGCGAGCTTCTAGAGAAGGAAATTGGTGTCTTCATCTGTCTGCTATCAAAGACATGATACCATGGTCCTTTGCATATAATAAGCACAACTATGCCCGGTATCTTAGCACATATTACGCAGAGATGACAAACCTGTCAACAGAGCGCCCAGATGCCCTGGAGCACCTCGGGAACAGCGGGTTTTCCATTCAAATTGGACGTGCCAATCCATTTGGAAGGATTCCTGTGGATCAGGCCATTGAGGAGACAGTGAATAATGACACCCAGTTACCAGGAGGGACAAAAGGTTTCAGCCTCAGGCCAAGTGCAGTTAGTACACAGATACTACCTGACTGCAGAGTACAGAAGTTCATTTCTTGGTTTAATGAAAAGTACACTGGGGAGTAGCCAACCATTTTGCCACTCTGATCTTACTACATCACGGATAAAGAACGATGAAAGGGCAGTATCAATGCTGGTCAGCATGTTGGATGAAAACTGGACAAATCCATTCAGTGTCCCCTCTGAGCTAATCAACCTCTCCACAGGAATGATCGCTCCTGACAACATTGCAAAAGATCTTTTAGGGGCCAAGGTTAAGGGAATTTTAGCATTTAAAGAATTTTACAATGAAAGGCTTGATATCAGCGCCACCAAGAGTTTTTTTGACCCACTAAAGAAACTGAAACTGAAAACATTTAGTGATATCAAAATGAAGAGTTCTGTGAAAACACAGGGACAGAGTGTCATCATATCTGCTGACAGAAACCTGTTTGCAAAAATGACGCTCATTGGACAGACCAGAAAGCTGGACATGAGGAATGTGCTGTCCTATCGTCTTGGTCCTGTACCTTGGTCATTAGCAAACCCTGAAGGCACCCTGCGAAAGACCAATAGGGCACAGCCGTCCATTCGTCTGAGAAAAGATCTTTCACCAGCCGATACCATCCCGTCTAATTCAGTTTGCATAATTGATGGAATGGCCATTGTATAGAAAATAATGGCTAACACCACAAATGTCTCTTTTGGAGAAGCTTCCAAGTCCATCTTCTCTGGGATCCTGAGGGAGGGGAGAGTTAAGTGCCGAATTGATGTTGTCTTCGAGGTATACAAAGGAAACTCCATTAAGAATGCTGAGCGGGTGAAAAGAGGGTCTGAGGGTGCTATGACGTTTGGTAAGATTGTATCTGGCCACAGTTTCAAGCAGTGGAAGAATTTTCTACATAATGAAAACAACAAGACCCAACTGATTGAGTTTCTTGTTGATGAATGGAGCAATGATCAAAGTCTACGTGAAAGGCTGGACAAGAAAGAGCTTTTCCTGACACATGGAGATCAATGCATACGAGTTACAAAAGACTCAGTCTCTGACATTCAAGATCTATAGAGTAGTCAAAAGGAGGCAGACACCAGGCTACTTCTACATGCAGAGCACTGTGGCAGGTCTGGTCTGGCAGCTGTTGTCATCGTATCACCAGACACTGATGTCTTTGTTTTGGCTATGGCTTTTACACCAAAGTTAGCATGCCATATATATTTCAATGTGGGCTCAAAGATGCGTACTGAATATATAGACGTTAAGAAGGCTTCAGATCATCTCGGTCTTTAAAAATGTGCCTGCCTTCTTGGTCTCCACTCATTCTCAGGTTGTGACACTGTGAGCAGCTTAGCCAGCAAGGGCAAGGTCTCAGCTTTCCGTCTTCTAAATGATAAAGACCACGTGACAACCCTGCAATCATTATGCCAATCATGGGACCTATCGAACCAAGCAATTAAACAACTAGAGCCCCTAACATGTTCCCTTTATAGTGCCAGGACAACAATTAACAGCATAAATGAGTTGCGTTTCTCCATTTTTTGTTCGAAGAAAGGCGAGGCTGAGTCTTGTCAACTGCCACCATGTGCATCTTCCTTGTCAATCACTGAAAGAGAGCCAATTATCAATGTGCCATCTGGAAAAGAAGTTTGGAAAGGAATCCAGATATTCCTTCTCCAGTTGGCCATGGGTGAAAGGTAGATGAAGGCGAGTTAGTGATCGACTGGGGCGACGCACCACCTGCCCCTGAGGCTGTCATGGAGTTGATCACCTGCAACTGTCAAAAGCAATGCTTGGAGGAGAGTTGTTCGGGCCTACAGAACAGAATGAGGTGCACATACATTTGCAAGTTACAGACATGTAGCAACATGGAGGAAGAGGAGGAGGAGGAGCAGGGGACTATTAAATTTGAAGGCTCATCTGATGATGACGACACTGATGAAGAACAAGATAAAAAAGTTTACTGATTCAAAGAGGCCGAAAAATATCCTAGGAGCATGACTTTAGGGTAGAAGATAAGTAGGCCTACAAATGCAAAAAAAATTGTTTGCAAGTATCAACATGTTTGTATTTGTTGAAAGATGGGTCTTCATATTCCTATGTTTTGTTCTGTCAGATAGAAGTAACATGCATTTCCCAAGTTAAGTGGTGTATGTGCTTGACCTTGACCCCAGGGCATTGACCTTTAAACGTCAAAATAGTCCTAGATAAAATAAACTCATTCTGACATGATTTTTGCCCTTGGTGGGGAAAATCTGTTTGTAAAATTGCATGAACGAGCAACAAATTGTCATCTTTATGTTTGCAGGTGTTTCATTAAAAAAAAATGGCCTTTTCCAAATGTGTCAAATACCGTTAAATACCATACCTCAGATACATATAGATATAACACTTTTAGGCATAAAATGGAGTTGGACACTTATCATCTTCTATCTAAGCTCATTTTAGTGGAAAAATTTCCATTGGCGCAGTAGCTGGGGAGATTTTTTGAACAGAGGTACAGATTTTATGCAAGGGCAACATTTTATGACATTTTGACCTCTAGTGACCTACTTTATTGGCATATTGGAAAAAAGAAATATGTATAATTTTTTAGAACATAAAAGTCCCAACATTTTGAGTGGTAACTTGCAGATATTGGACCATTACTTCAAAAGATATTGCAATTTAGATTTCCCCTACCCCAAAATTTTGTATCCCATATTGGGACCATTCATAGATCTTTACGAGGTGATTACTAGCACTAAGCTACTCCTCAAAGCTTGACTTCAAACTTTTCTTTCATCTATGGATATATACCTATCAAGAAAACACAGTGACATTTTGCCACCCCAGGTGGTACCAATCCGTACAATTCTTGGGTCTGGCTCATGGACTAGAAGGACGACATACAATACCTCAATTGTGCCATAATAGAGGTAAGGTCACTAAGGTGTTTGTGTGTGCATACATTCTCTTTTCAATTCTAATTTTTCGCCAATAACAACCATTCATAGGACGTGGGTGGACCTGCTAGTAATAATAATAATAATAATAATAATAATAATAATAATAATAATAATAATAATAATAATAATAATAATAATAATGATAATAATAATAATAAAAGAACAACAACAACAACAGCAACAACAATAACAACAACAACTACAACTAAGTGAAATTAAATTGATTATCACTTCCCATTCTTTTTCTCTTTGCAGATGGATAACAAACACATTGATACACCAGATGGCCCTTCAATTGGGGATGAGGAGGCCCTGGAGGACGTACAATTGCCTCAACTATCAGCTACACAGGCAAAGTTTTATTCTGTCAATGTCAAGACTACTGACAAGAATCTCATAGCTGACTGTTTGCAGTGCAAACAGTCGTATTCAGCATCAAGTAAGGCAACATATAACCTAGTTATCCACCTCAGAAGAGTTCACAAAGTTCAGTATGCTGAATTTGAGACACTGAGAGCTGAAGAGGAAAAGAAGAAGCGTGAGAGCTGTGCATCACATTCACAGC
>NC_090729.1:26690567-26693067 GCF_036898095.1 Palaemon carinicauda | reverse complement strand
TTATTTATTGATTTATTAATTAATTAATTTATTATTTATTTATAATTTTTTTTTTTTTGGTAAGTTGCCAATTACATTATCCTGCTCTTAAACAATTCAAGTTTCAAACTTCTTAAGCAACAGCTAGTCGGGGCCAGATCATTCAGTGAAATATTCTTTTATTAGACAACCAAATTCAATATAAGTTAATAGTATAGATCTATTTGATCGACCGATAAGGTTTCTGGTATCCAAAATGTTTCTTAAACTACGAAGTATGTTTACCGAACATTAAACTTCACTTATTATAGGATTTAATAGTGCTCTCAGAAAATTATCCAAAGGGTCCAAAATGAATTTCCAAATTAGATTTTTATTCTTTGTAATAAGATTTTTTTTTCTTTTTTTTTTTTTAGAAACACACAGATGTCATATTTGATTTCTTCATGCAGAAGGTTCTATTAACATGACCCTGTGCTGGTGTGAAGCTAAGTTAAACAAATTTAGTAACAAATACTAAATTTAAGAAATTACAAAACATAATATACAGAGGAGCAAGACTGATAAAAGGTGTCCCACCTACATAAAGGATCACCCCTATACTAATCGGTTTACAGTGGCTGCCGATTAAAGCGAGGATTGAATTTAATATATGCACAATAACCCAACAAGTTATCAGAACCAGACTTCCAAAATACTTAAGAAAATTACTACATATTGGGCAGACAACAAATCATGTCGACACGACAATAATTAAAGATAGCTTCAAACTGCTGGAACCTAGATATATGTCTACTTTAGGCTGTAGAGCCTTTAAATATACGGCCCTGAGACTATATAATAAGCTCCCACGAAACATTCGAATGATTGAAGACCTTAAGGCTTTCAAGAAGAAATTGAAGAATTTCTTATTTAAAAACTCATACAACAGTGACGATTTAACAGTAAATGAACAATACGTGATCTGAAATTATAAATACTCTGAACGAACAAGTTAAAACGACAGCGGAGGTCCTGTAGAGAGTAGTGTAACGGCCGTAGGGAAAGTGGTGACTCAGAGAAAGGATGGAAGCAACTGAGTGAGTTTATTGTAGAACACTCTCCTTTCTATACAAAGTCTCAAAGCAACAAGAATTTTCATGTTCAAAAGTCGACACTGTTACCGATGAGAAAACAGACATGTTATTTCAGGTTCTTAATAGTGAGAGGGGAGAGTGAAGATACAAGCACAAAATGAACTATGTACGATCGTGTGACACACGGTTGGTACATGGCTCCCCCTCTAAAAATGACATACTGTACATGTTGAATAGGTTGCCCTGAATCTGGAGAGGTAGTAGTAAAAACTGCGCCGATTAGCGGCAGTGAGTGGCTGTAAAAGTCGTTGGTTGGGGCGCGAGCGATTGGTGGATGATGGGTGGCTTTGTTGCCGCTCCGGCTCGTCACGCCATTCATAGGCGTGTGTCCTACGGCATTCATAGGCGAGTATGTCCTACGGTATTCATAGGCTTGCCCTACGGCATTCATAGGCCTACGACATTCATAGGCGTGTGTGTCCTACGGATTTCATAGGCGTGTGTGTCCTACGGCATTCACGTCAGCTTCAGTTGAAGTTAAATAGGTGTCCTCTACGTCACGAGTGGAGGCGTTGATGAAGGTTTGAAGGTCATGAAGTGGGTTCACATCCCGAGTAGAGCTGTCTGCGGCAGGTTGTAGGCGAGTAATACTGGTCATTTTCCCGAGGGTGAGCGAAACTCTTTGGTCCCCCAACGGTTGTTGAGAGAACTGAAAAGGCGTTGCTATACGGGCGGCTGGCGACGGCGAGTACTGCTGCAGAAGGTATGTGTTGACGGCGTCATAGTAACGGTGAGAGGCGGTGGGGGAGGGGTGAAGGCGGGAAGAGCGAGTCGCTCCGGGGTCACCAATGTGACGGGTCGAGAGAAGGTTGTGACTCAAAGGCAGGATGAAAGCTATGTACGATCGTGTGACATACGGTTGGTACAGTAGGGTTCTCCTGCTGTATGGGACCGGAAAAGTAGCAATCAAAGTATGTAAAGTAAGTAATACAAAATGTGAGTAGTAATCACTTGGTAAAGGCCTGGTAGGGTGGAACAACCGCAATCAGTATACTATAATATAATGTGACTGGCGATAAAAGTGTAACATATTGAAAACAGTAAGAAATTTATGACGTTATATAAAACTAGGTCATGAAATATATTATGAAAGCGGTATAGGAATATAATTATTACCTAAGAAGGGAGGGGAAATTAAAAAAAGAAAAAAAAAGAAAATAAAATATGGGAAAAGGAAACCATCGTTTATTTTAAAAATAAATTAAATACATTTTTCAATAACCATTAAGTATTTTTTTTATCCTCCACAAAGAGTAAATGTTCTGATATAGAAATTGATATTTGATGAGTAGAAAAGAACATTTGATATCATAGTAGGGTTTAATATTAATATAAAAATTCTAAAAACTAAAACCCCCAAAAATAATAATTGCTTGATGCAGGAA
>NC_090729.1:26673067-26678067 GCF_036898095.1 Palaemon carinicauda | reverse complement strand
CAACCCCCACACACTTTAATCACTCTAACTGACAAATTTATCTTCAATACAAACTTCCCCCTTACGTTATCAGCAGCGGGACTCTTGGGCAAAAAGGGGACAGAAACAAAACATAACATTAAAACTATAGTGCTTACAAACTTAAAATAAATCATAAACCAAACTAATCACACCTAAACTATTTCATAAAACCTAAAATTAATAATAAACTTCAGAGTAAACCACAGCCAAAAAAAAAAAATTCACAGCAGAACTCAATCTGTAAAATATTTATAATGGTCCGTTTGCGGACATGGAAACTGTGGAAATATATATATATATATATATATATATATATATATATATATATATATATATATATATATATATATATATATATATATATATATACGCATAAACAAACACTTCAATATGTATGCGAGTGGAAATTATCGTCCACACGATGCCCCACAGTCTTTCACAACCCATTGTCAACTCTGTGGCAACTGGACCACTTCCTGATAATCTTACACACACTTTCAATTGATTAAGGCAGTGAATGTCATCATCATCCGAGGTGCATTCCAAATCATTTCCATTTACCGTAACCCTCGTCAACTTCGTGCTATGTATTTCGAAGTATAATCCAGTCCAAGTCTTTAAACAGTCCACATCGTCTATACCTATATTAATCACAGCTGGAGAGAGTAGCTACAAATATCTTCCACAATGGTGGTAAGATAAGAGAGGAAGTACGGCTTTTAGAAATAAACAAACACTTCCACGCTGGTAATAATAATAATAATAATAATAATAATAATAATAATAATAATAATAATAATAATAATAATAATAATAATAACAATAATAGTCCAGCATTCACACACACAACTGCCTCTAGCTGCAGTTAAATAAAAATAATAATTTGCCTAAGACATGCACCACTCTCATAACCTAGCTAAAAAACATATACAAACAATCTCAGTTATACCAACAGTCTTTTTCACAGTAAACAAATAATACACTAACTACCTCCTGCTCGCTGACACACACCCTCTCTCTCTCTCTCTCTCTCTCTCTCTCTCTCTCTCTCTCTCTCTCTCTCTCTCTCTCTCTCTGGATTTGGCAAACAAAAAATAAGTCAAATTGAAACAAAAATTAATCCTCCACATTCCTCTCCCCTTACTTTGTCAAATCCGTCTTACACAACACTTAGCTAATTTTTTTCCTAACCCAGCCGCAGTCGGGAACAGGACCTCTGCTTCGGGTAACTGGGCCTTCATATACTCTCTCATTCACTTCTTCTATTTCGCTATCATTCATTGTCCTATTCCAGTTCCAATCTATACTCCTATCATCTAATATATCATGCACTATCCCAGCTACCTCACTATCATCTGGCCCTAAAATCTCACTTATTTCCATCAACAATTCATCCATTTCATCTAAACTATTTTCTACTTTAATGAAAGATTCATTCATACTACTTATCATTCTCTATCTCTTATTCTCGCATCCGTCATACTTTCTTTTGCATCATCTAAGGAAAAACCACACACACTATTGGTATCATTCATACTCACCCATGATTCCTCTGTCATGCATATTCGGATTCCTACCTATACATATAAATTTCCCTTGCACTTTCTCCTTACTCAAAACTTTCAAACGCCTCTTTTTCCTATATTCAACTAACACTAATTGTTTATTTTCAAACCATAACTTTTCATGCATAGTAAATTCATAGTTACTCATTTCCAACCAATTATTCATCCCATTCTCACGAACATTTATCCTATTCCTTCCACACACACAGGAGGGCTCACCCAGTTGAACCCTCTGATTACTTAGTGTCCCGAACATCCTGACTAACTTAATCCCTTCTTCCTACAAACTTTAGCTATATGTCCATCTACACCACATTCAGTACACCTCGCACGCTGTTCCTTACACATCCTCGCATAATGCCCATCCTTACCACAATTGCCTCAAATCACATTCGTACGATTACTCCTACATCCACTCGCCCTATGCCCGGTCATACCACACCAATAACAGATAACCACTTTCACTTTCTTACACTCACTACTACGATGTCCTGTCTCTCCATACCCTAAACATGCTCCTAATGCCCATCTACACTCATTCTTTTTATGTCCTACTTTCCCACACCTATAACATTTCCCTTCACGGTTACAACTCCCTGATCTACCTCGCTGCGCACTAGCACTCCTATCCCTTCAAACCTCATTCCCTTCCTAAACCCTTCATTTGTCCTTACAGGTATTCCCATATTACTCGCCCTAACACTTCTATCTACTACACTATCAGCTATCCTCATCGACCCTCTCAAAATAGCATCTTTAAAACTAACGAATTCTGATACACTTCCCCACATTCCAGTTCTTACACTCACAGATTTACTTTCTTTCATACACCTATCCAACTCGTAATCCTCAACTATCTCTAAAATATCATCCTATGTCAGTCTTTCTTTCGTCCAACATATTTTCTCCTTCCGTTTCAAATTAATAAACTCAGCAATATTCTCAAGTACAGTAGCCAAAAACTTCTTCATTAATTCCTTATTTTCATTTATGCCATCATCCCCATACTTCTTCCTAGATAAAGTTTTCAACATACATACATCCATTGATATTGCTTCTCCTACATTCATCTGTGCTTCATCAAAATCATTCTTACGCTTATACCTAATACTCCCTTTCATACGTTTTACCTGTTCAAATATTCTCTTTTTCATACTTTCCTAATCAACATCCCCTACACTCATTATCACACCATACATTGTCAACAAATACCCTGTCAAATATTCTCCTAACTCCCTAGCCATAACTCTCTTACTATCACCATACTTAGCCTGACAGAACCTTTAATACTCCATAAAAAAGTCATATACAGCCCTACTGCTATCTTCATTAACCCTGTCACACCTAGGTACCTCTCTCATAACCACTGTCTTCCAAACTTCTACTTCATTTTCACTACTATCATCCCTGCCTAATCCCTTCTTGTTTCCTTCTTCTTCCTTTGAATGTAACGAATCTAATTCAACGCTCAAATTCCTATCCTTAACTATTCCCTCCTTGCCCTTTTCTTACTTACCACTTTCACCCTTTCATGATCATTATTACTCTCATCCTGACCTTTCTTCTTTTCCCTCTTAATATTACTTTTACCTTCTCATTTTTCCTATCACATTTCTGTTCATCCTTACTATGCCTTCAATCTTACTATCACTACATTCCCCATTTTGACTTAGATTAGCCTTTTCTTCCACTATCAACCCACTACCTGAAGCAGAAGCCACTCCTCCGACTGCACCTTTTCCCATAAAGTTTTCATCATTACCATTACTTTCCCCATCATAGCTTCCATTCGTGTTTTATTCTCTCGCATCCTCATCTCAACACCCTCCTTCACTCTCTCTACAGTTCCCTTAAGCGCTTTAAGTTCCTTTCGCATCTCCTCATTCTCACAACTCAGCCTCGCATTGTCATGCAACAACTTCTTTTTCTCTATGGACAACTTCTCTTCCCGCTCTTTAACCAACCGTAATCCCTCCCTTAATATATTTAATTGTTCTTCCATTTTCCAGTCAAATCTACTTTCTTATCCTAATTCAGTCCTTTGTCAAAGAGTCTAGCTTCCAATTCCACCTCTGCAGTCCCTGTTCGGGCGCCAATATAATGTGGTGGGATGCACACAAAACCAACGCCCCACACACTTGAATACTATATGACAAATTTGTCTTCAATACAACCTTTCCCCTTACGTTATCAGCAGCGGGACTTTTGGGCAAAAAGGACACAAAAACAAAACATATCTTTAGAACTATATTGCTTACAAACTAAAAATAAATCATTAACCAAACTAATCACACTTAAACTATTATCTTACAAATTAAACCTAATGATAAACGTAAGAGTAAACTAAAGAAAAAAAAAATCCACAGCAGAACTCGATCCGTAAAATATTTATAATGGTCTGTTTGCTTACACAGAAACTGTCCAAATATAAACAAAGAACACATAAACAAACACTGAAATATGTTTGCGAGTGGAAACTATCGTCCATACAAGGTTCCACAGTCTTTCACAACCCACTGTCAACTCTGTGGCAACCGGACCACTTCCTGATAATCTGCCACACACTTTCAATTGATTAAGGCAGTGAATGTCATCATCATACGAAGATCACTCCAAATCATTTCCGTTTACCGTAACCGTCGTCAACTTCCTATGTATTTCGAAGTATAATCCAGTCCAAGTCCTTAAACAGTCCTCATTGTCAATACTTATATCAATCACAGCTGGAGAGAGTAGCTACAAATGCCTTCCACAATAGTGGTAAGATAAGAGAGGAAGTACGGTTTTTAGAAATAAACAAACACTTCTACGCTGGTAACAATAATAATAATAGCAGTGGTCCAGCATTCACACACAAAACTGCCTCTACCTGCAGTCAAATCAAAATAAGCATTTGCCCAAGACATGCACCACTGTCCTAACCTAGTTAAAAACATATACAAAACAATCTCAGTTACACCAACAGTCTTTCTCACAACAAACAATCAATACACCAACTACCATTGGTCGCTTACACATACGCACTCTCTCTCTCTCTCTCTCTCTCTCTCTCTCTCTCTCTCTCTCTCTCTCTCTCTCTCTGGATTTTTCAGACAAAAATAAATAAAATTAAAACAAAAGTCAATCCTCCACAATATTAACATTCCCCATAAACGATTGAATGTTTTTTTTTTACCTTCATGTATAAAGCGTTCAATTTTATTAAATGATGGTGTATCTTCCAAAACGATATATCTCACTGAGATGAAATTGAACAAATAACATATTAAAGCAAAATATGTAAATTTAGGAATATTATTATTATTATTATTATTATTATTATTATTATTATTATTGTTGTTGTTGTTATTATTATTATTATTATTATTATTATTATTATTATTATTATTATTATTATTATTGTTATTATTATTA
>NC_090729.1:26643902-26658902 GCF_036898095.1 Palaemon carinicauda | reverse complement strand
TTATATGTGACTACAGTGATATATCCCAGAGAATTTACTGAAGGTATCCAGAATTCTAACTCCTTGAGCGAGTATCCCTTAAAAATACACTAAGGGATATCGCGTAAGGACGTATCTTGACACATCTCACAGCTTTTTAAACCCCAAACAGCGATTTTCACTTCCAGAGGGAAAAGTGGCAAGAAAATAGGAGAGTTGTTAAAAAGGTAAACACTCGATTCTCCTAATTTATTGTAATAGTTCACTCAATCGCCACTGCGAGGCGCCACTTAAGCCATTCCTTTGTTCGTAGCTTCGGTGACCGGTGTTTTTTCCGAGTTATCTCGCTATTTTGAAAGCTTGTTCATTGTTGTGATGGATTCCCCCTCTTCATCAGCATCTGGAAAGTTAAGTAATATCTTTGAATTGTGTAAATGTAAGCTCTTGCCAGTTTCCTTGTCGATTGAGATCGTGATTATCATAACAAGAGCTGTTTCCAGCGGATGGCGTCATGGACGCGATCGTTCTTTTATTCATTTAGTTAGCAAGAATGATATTCCCGGCATTATCGCTTTGATAACTTTAGCTATTTAGTTTTCTTAGCTAGGGATTTTTTATAATATGTAATTGTTGTCGTGGTTTTGGCTATTATGATCGAGCCTCACGAGTGCCAGGCTTCCTAGCCTAGGCCCCTTCACACTTCATGCATGATATAACCTTCCTGGTAAAGTTTTATTGAAGCTCAGGCAATATTTTATACAATTAAGATATTATTGTGTATTTTTTCCTCTTCCATATTAGTATACTAGAGTTTCGATGAACGTTTCTCTATGCTCTTTGGCTTAATAGCCTAAGGGTTTTAGTATACTTGATATATGTCCCTTTTTGCTCTTGTATTGTCTTTTAAGGGGAGATTGATATCTCCTATACCTTTTAAGTCAATACTATCTCTAAGAAATTTAAGAGTAATTCCCTTTCCCTCTAATTAGCCTAGGCTATCCTTAGTTAATTTTGCTTTGACCTATGTTCGGGTAAAATTTACTGGGTGTTTCGTTTCTCTCTTCTTTCCTCGAACTGGCATAGCTGATTCTTTGCCAATCTTCGGGTTTGGAGTGGAGGACGGGACATCAGAGTAAGTCTGTGTTATGCATCTTGCTTCTGGGAAATGACTTCCTAGTTAGCCTAGTTGCTGTCCTCCCTAGGCCACTTTAAGGTTATTGTTTCACAGTTTCCTTTTCCTGGTCTAGCAGACAGTCCTGTTCTAGGGTTTTCTAACTGGAATATAGGTTTCTTCCTTGTTGGAAATCCCTAGTAAGTGATTCTGTTCTCTAAGAGTGTGTCCTATGGACGTTCTCTTTTACCTAACCCTTTCTGGGGAATTGATTTCCCTACTTGAGGTTACTTTTGAGATCAGAATCACTCAGGTTAGGTAATTCCTTAGGGTATTACCTTACTTATGGACTTTTACCCCCTACTCGCTATCTCGTTTTGTGTTGGATGAACCTTCACCCTTGGCTGTGGTCCTACATAGTCCCTCTTGGGGTCTGTAGAACTGGCCTGAGTTTTCCTGTCGGCTACCAGCTAGGCCGGCTGCCAGCAGGTAACCTCATATCTTAAAGTGTGCCCTCGAGTCCTCCCTTGGACTGCCTTCCATATTCTTTATGATGGGATATGGTTGAGTGGAAGCCCGAATTCAATTCCCTCTTCCACTGGCTCACTCTTTCGGGATGCTGGCCGGCATAGCTGATCCTTTGCCGTCCTCTATCCTTACCTTTTTCTCTGTCTTTCTTTATGGGCTAGCCGCCGGCAGTTAGTTCTGCCTGCGTCTATATGGATGGTTAGGCCGGCAGTTCGCTGCCTCCTCTTGCCTTGGTCATCGCTGATCGATGTGCCGACGGCAGGTATCCTATGACCGGCTGCCAGCAACTTTGCTGTTGCTGGCAGCCGGCCTGTGCCTTCCATCCACTATATCATAAGTTGGTAATTGAGCCCAGTCAGGCCGGCATGTGCCGGCAGGCCGGGATTGTGCCGGCCTGCCTGGCAGGTGCCGGGTAGCCTGGCGAGTGCCAACCGGGCCGGCAGTGTCGTCTAGGCCGGCAGTGTCGGCGGGGCCGGCAGTATCGGCAGTACCAGCAATACTGGCCGCATACTGCCGCCAGCTACTGCTGGGCCCTGGAAAACCAATTTTTTTCCAGCCTACTTGTGGTTCTTGGGCAGCCATTTATGAGACCATCATTCTCTCTTTTATTAATGGTTAAATTCCATTAGATTTTTCCACCATATTGTGCATATTGGAAGATGTGTCATGAGGACACTTAATATATGTTGGATAATGTCTTCCAGTAATTAATTCCTAGGAATTGCCTAGCTCAATATGGGAGGAGGTCATAGCAAATGGCTTACCTATAGCTTACCCTATCCAAGCTAAATATAATGCTTAATTTAAGTCGAAATCTGAAGATTTCACAGAAAACTCATTTGCTTTTCTTTCTTTACATGAGGAGCATCCCGAGTGCGGGAACAACTTTTGTAGAGTCCGTACCAAGAGCTTCTACGGACATTGAGTGTGCAGGGCTCACGCCCGCTGCTCTGTCACCAAAGGGTTTCTCAAATATTGGGACCCCGCAGGTATGTACCATTTGTGAGAATTTGGTAAAGGAGGCTTTTGATGACCAAAAGACTCTAGAGTCTAGAAATGCAGCTAGGGACACGCTGTATAAATGGGTCAGGGGCTTTCAAAAGAATGCTTCGGGCCCATACCTTCCTTATGCTAGGATGAGGGATTGTCTCTTCCCAGAGCTCATGATGATGCTATCATTCCCCAGACGAAACCTGAGATCCCTTGGGTTCAACTTCAGGTCCAACAGACCCAGGATCCTGACATTGCGGATATATTGGAGGGTATCCATTTGGACGACAACATGTCCGTCATCTCCGAGGAGATAGAGAAGAATCACCTCATGGAAGAGTTGTATCAGGAGGCAGTTGCCCCACACCCCCTGAAGAGAATGTTGAGAACACCGAAGTAGCTTCGGTTTCTTCAGCTGTAGCGGTCGATCCGGCACCATCAACTTCTTCTCAACCACCTCAGCTAGATTCGATTACGAGCACTCTTCATTCCTTGATCTCCATGGTGCAGGACCTACAGAAGAGGTCGTCCGAGATGGAACCCACTTTTCGGATGGAGATTGAGCTGTTGGTGTCTTCACGTATGACTCCGAAGAAGCTGAACGTGAAGGACCTTCCTGTTTTCTCTGACGTTAACCCTTGGAGGTACGGAGAGCATATGCCCATGTCAGCAGGAAAAATCTTCCTCTCGGAGAAACTGGGTACAATACCAGTGGAGGAAATCGAGTTCTGGCCCAGCAGTGGGGCTTATCCGGACTGTTACGTCTGCCTTAGGAATGAACCGGTGTCTAAAGAAGAGACGGAGCCCAAGGAGACAATTGTCCTTGAGCTTGCTAAGGCATAAGCCTTATTTTTCAAAACTCTGAAAAAGAGGGATTTCACCAGTTCGAAGGTGCCGGATCTCAGCAAATAAAATCCATCGTTTCTTGCTGACCCTAAACGCGTTTTTCCCTTTATGGACAAAGGGTTTAAAGCAGCTCTGAAGGCCGTGGAGGCAGGTAAACCTTGCCCCACATTAGAAAAAAGCAAGCCTTTCTCCCTTGCCTTCCCATCAGACGACAAAGACTGGAAGGATGTTCACGTCACCTTCACAATCGAGAAGCTGGAGGCCAATATCGCTGAACTTCAGTTCAACGAAGACCTCCAAAAGCAGACTGATTTTCTCTTAAAGAGAGAACACGAGACTAAGGAACACCTGGCTGCTAGAGACGATGGCTAGTATCCCTGACACCCCGGATATATACATGGTCTTCGCCAAGGCTCACTTGGCTACGGTAACAAGGGACCTGTACAACTTCATTACGGCGAGAAGGGCCTGTAGGGAGTTCGTGTTTGCTTCCGCTTCCGTTAAGCACGAACCTAGGAAGCTGATAGCTTCTAACATCTGGGAAAAGATCTCTTCCCGAGTGAAGTGGTCAAGGAGGTTGTAGACAAAGCCGCCTCGGAGAGTATAAATCTCCTTTCCAAATGGGGCTTGTCTTCAAAACGAGAATCTTCAGCTGACGAGGGTCCCCAACCGAAGAACAAGTCTAAATGACCTCGCTCGCCCTCTCGACCAAAGCAGCAACAGCTTTCCATGGCCACGGTGCCCCAGACAGGTGCACAACCCACCACCACCTTTCAACTGGTGCCCCAAACTCTGGCTTCTCAGTCGCCAGTCTTCACCCCAGTTTACGAAAGGCAGGCTACTACTTTTAAACCAAAGTCTCGAGGTTCCTTTTGGGGTTCCTCGACGTGCCCCTTCAGAGGCAAGGGCAACAGAGGTGGTCGTGGGCAAGGAGGTAAATCCTCCAGTCAGCACTCTAAGTGAGATGTTGCCGGCAGGAGGGAGACTTCTCCATTTTCAGGATCGGTGGACCTTCGATCCTTGGGCCCACAGACTGATCAAGAAAGGACTGGGCTGGGGTTGGATTAGACAAAAGGGTCATGAGGAAAGCAAAGTCCATCAAATTCCAAGGAAGGCTGTTCTGTGTTCTGAAGAAGGATTCGGAAAAGCTCAGAGTCATTCTGGACTTATCACCACTCAACAAGTTCATTGTGAACTACAAGTTCAGAATGCTGACGCTTCAGCACATAAGGACCCTTCTGCTCAAACGGGCACACACAGTCTCCATAGACATGACTTATGCTTACTGGCATGGGCCAATCAACCGTCAAGTTTCCCCCTACCTAGGGTTCAAGCTCCAGAAAAGAAAATACGTTTTTAAAGCCATGCCCTTCGGTCTGAACATTGCTCCAAGAATATTCACAAAGCTTGCGAATGCAGTCATTCGACAACTACGCCTCATGGGTGTCCAGGTGATGGCCTACCTGGACGATTGGCTAGAGTGGGCAGCATCCAAAGAAGAGTGCATGCAAGCCTCCAGAAAAGTGATTCAATTCCTAGAAAACTAGGGTTCAAGATCAACCTGAAAAAGTCTCGGCTTTCTCCGTCTCAAAAGTTCCAGTGGCTGGGAGTTCACTAGGACCTACAGTCACATTGCCTCTCTTTGCCCACAGCAAAGAGGAAGGAGATCTCAAGGTCGGTCAAAAGTCTTCTTCAATCTCGAAGAATATCATGAAGGCAACAGGAGAGAGTGTTGGGGTCTCTCCAGTTTGCCTCTTTGATGGACCAACTTTTGAGAGGGCAGTTAAAAGATGCACCAGGAGTCTGGAGAATATACGCTTACAACGATCGAAGATATCTACGAAGACCATTCCCAAATCATTTGCGATCCATTCTCAAGCCATGGTCGGAAGCAAAGAGCCTAAGAAGAAAGGTACCCTTGCAACCACCTCCACCAGCAGTCACCGTTCACACGGATGCCTAGAAGGAAGGTTGGGGTGGTCACACTCATCGTCGGAAGGTGCAGGGAACCTGGTCTCCACTCTTTAAGTCCTTCCACATAAACTTCCTGGAAGCCATGGCAGTTTTTCTATCTCTGAAGAAACTGAGACTTCGCTGCTCAATCCACATCCGCCTGGTTTTAGAAAGCGAAGTGATAATGAGATGCATAAATCAACAGGGCTCAAGATTGCCTCAATCAAATCAAGTGATGTTGGCCATCTTTCATCTATCCAAGAGGATGAAGTGGCACTTGAGAGTAGTCCACCTCCAAGGATTCCCCAATGTGAGAGCGGATGCTCTATCAAGGATCAATCCGATAGAGTCCGAATGGTCCCTAGACGCAGGATCATTCTCCTTCATATCGAACAAAGTCCCAGGACTGCAAGTAGATCTCTTCGCAACGAGCGACAACAAGAAACTATCCCGGTATGATGACTCGTACGAAGATCCTCTAGCCGAAGCAACGTACGCGATGTCCGTGGATTGGGACAGATGGTCCAGGATTTACCTGTTCCCACCAAACAACATGTTGTTGAAAGCCCTCGACAAATCAAGATCCTTTCGGGGGAGGGCAGCGATAGTGGCCCACAAGTGGCCAGGCAGTGTCTGGTTCCCTCTGATAACAGAACTGCTCCTGAAGTTGATCCCGTTGCCGGAACCAGTTCTATAACCCAGTAAGTGCAGAAGGTGATATTTCTTTTTGCACTAGCCTCAGGAGCCAGAGTTAGTGAAATAGTGGCTCTCTCGAGGGATGATGGCCACATTCAGTTTACAATGAACCGAGATTTAAATCTCTCCGTATCTGTCGTTTCTCGCTAAGAACGAGCTACCGACTAAGAGATGGGGTCCCTGGAGAATCTGCCCTCTGAAGGAAGAAGCATCCCTCTGCCCAGTGGAATGCCTAAAGGTTTATCTTCGTAGAACTTCAGACTTTAAGGGAGGTCAGCTTTTCAGGGGAGAGACTTCTGGTTCGACGTTATCTTTGAAACAGATAAGGGCGAAAATCACCTACTTTATTCGCAGAGCCGATCATGACAGTACACCCACAGGTCACGATACGAGAAAAGTTGCCTCGTCTCTAAACTTCTTTCAGACTATGTCGTTTAAAAACCTGCGTGCCTATACTGGCTGGAAGTCTTCCAGGGTATTCTTTAAGCCCTATGCGAAGCAATTACAGGAAATAAAGTTTCATGTGGTAGCTGCAGGTAGTGTAATAAAACCAGCTGCTTGATTACTGCAAAGGACAGTGCACTAATAGGGACTTTTAGTGAAGGTTTTACATGATAGACTTAGGTATATCATGATAAGTACTGTGTTGTTAGAGACACTATGAACTGTTTTATCTAACTAGGTGACCTCAAGTATGATAATTTGACACAAGTGCCAGCATTTTATATGCTAGTGTTCCTGGTAATAACATTATGCAGTGAAATACTTTATTTCTTTGAGTGGCTTTTTTTTTCTCTTTCTGATGAAACTTATTTATTTTGTTATTTCTGTTATGCTTTTTTATGCAATATGTTTAGCATAATTATATTAATTTCATTCATGATTTCTGTGTTTCTTGTAAATAAACATTAGAAGGAATCTTTGTGTCTCTTTCGCCTCAAGATTTTTTAGATCTTGTATATCAGAGCATCTTTGAGCCTCTTAGGACTTTGTAAGACTAATGTGTTCTCTTTTGCAAACAGGTAAGTTTGGTTTTACCATGTCTATTTTACTGTTTTATGATCCCTACGTGAACATAAACCTATTTGTCTAGATCCGGACCTGGGCGGTACAGTATTCTATTCATTGCCTCTTTGTACAAACTATGCTTTACGTATATAAGGACACAATATACTTCTGCTTGCTAATTGTTCTTTTAACTCACAATTTTTTTTTTTCCTAGAGTCTATATAGACTTTTCCCTGTAGGGGGCAGGAAGAGCTGGCATTTGTTGTGCTCAGTTGATTTATGTATTACGGTAACATCAAGTGTCTTTGGTCTTGACAACCAGATAGGAAATAGTTAATTCAAGATAACGGCACTATTATAAATCCACAGATACATTAATGCTCTGGTAAACTTCCATCATCACGACATGGCCTAAGCCCAAAAAAACGGATTTTGAGCAAAGTGAAAAATCTGTTTTTGGGTGAAAGAGCCATGTCGTCCTGATGGACCCACCCTCCTTTAGTAAAAGGATATGAATCCCTCCCTTTGGTACAGTATCTGCAACACCTACAAAGCTACAAAGAATGGCTTAGGTGGTGCCTCGCGGTGGCGATTAGGCGAACTATTAAAGTACATTAGGAGAATCGAGTGTTTACCTTTTTAACAACTCTCCTATTTTCTTGCCACTTTTCCCTCTCGAAGTGAAAATCACTATTTAGGGTGTAAATAGCTGTGAGATGTGTCAAGATACATCCTTTCGCGATATCCCTTTGTGAATTTTTAAGGGATACTCACAACAGGAGTTAGAATTCTGGATACCTTCGGTAAATACTCTGGGATATATCACTGTAGTCACATATAACCTAGGAAGCTACTTATTAAGGAACTTTCATCTGCACGACATGGCCTAAGCCCTAAAAACGGATTTTGAGCAAAGTGAAAAATCTATTTTTGGATGAAAGAGCCATGTCGTCCTGATGGCCTTCCATCAGGACGACATGGCTCTTTCACCCAAAAATAGATTTTTAACTTTGCTCAAAATCCATTATATATATATATATATATATATATATATATATATTTGTGTGGCGGAGTATGTCTAAGCTAAGAAATATTGTTGTCCTGTTTTTGGTTATTCGGATGGGCCAATATCTGCAAAAGGTTCAATTTGCCAACTACAAAAACAACATTTAAAATGAAAACCTGGTGTTAACTTTCTGAAGTATCCACATCTATCAATGGTCGGAGTTGTTGGGTGAGTGTCTGTCTATGTTTTCATGAATAACCTTCAATAATGGGCTGGTCAGACTTAAGGAAAGTCAAAGGGATGCTAGTTACTATCGATAACATAATGTGTTGTTTTTAAATGCCTAGGCTTTGTCAAACAATGCCGTGAAATAGTAATTAATATACTCAATAAAGAATAAAACAGTCTATTAATATATTGTAATGCTGAAGACAATGGAGTCTGGTTCTAGTTCAAATTAATTCCTAGTGTTATTCTAATAATTTCACTTTGTTTAGTGGGGAGAGAGAGAGAGAGAGAGAGAGAGAGAGAGAGAGAGAGAGAGAGTGAGTGGCGGGGGGGGGGGGGTTCGTCGTTTGGGCTAAATAATATACCCACTAATAAAAAAAATAATATTCTCTCTACGACTAATATAATTATTCGTTACTCAAGAAGATGGGTAATTTCTTAGTATTCTAAAATCGTTGTTTGATATATAATGAAATCACCTCTTATCTGACATCTCGATAACAGTATATAAGGAATAAAGTCCCACTATATTTTTGGGATACAATCCACATTACAGTAAATCTATGTCCTTCCAGATTTCTCTCGTTTCCCTTTTGTTCTTTTTATTTATTTTTTTTATTCACAAAATAAAGAACTAATCTGAAATATTATTCAGAAAAAAAGAATGGTCGGCAGCACTTACTCCAGGTCTTATACAAGTAACAGGAGAGATAATGGCCGGTCTATGTTACTCTCGTGTACATGCCCAGAATCACAATATCCTGAAATTACGTTAATTAAATTAGATTACACGAGTTGCGAAAACAGAATCAGAGACGGGAATGAATCTTAATGGGACATGAGAGACGAAACCAGCATAGAAAATCTTTAATTAAATTGTCCTGCTGGAATATAGTTGGGCATTCTCCCTGTAATGTAAATAGCACTACTTGGCATAAGAGTACATATATTGATAAACATAATAGCGTTATGAAAGTACAACAAATAAAATGTTTTCTACTAATACATTGTATTTTATTATATGATAAATCTTGCAATAGAAAAATATGAAAAATAGTAATTAAAATCTTTCATATCATAGGGATTACAGGAGAAATCTGTAATTTTTTATGGCTCTTCTAAAAACGAGCAAAATCAAGTACATTGATGTGTTGATATATCTTATGTTCCTCTTTAGGTAATTTTTATCATCTCTTCGACAGTTTTCCTACACAAAATTTTATGTAATCATATTTATTTTCTCGACCTGGGAACTATGATTCCTGAAAAAAAAAAAAAAAAAAATACCTAGAAAACTCGGTAGATTTAAGCAACATTCGTTCATTAACAGGATCAAAATTCAATGTATAATCAAAACAAACGCTACTTGATATATATATAACGGTAAAACTTGAAAAAGAATAAGGTCCCACTTTAAAGGATCTAATCCAGTCATAATATATCACTGTCATTCAAAATATCATCGTTAACCTTAATGCTTGCAGTCTCTATATAACAACTTTTTACTCGCCTGTTAATGAGATTTTCAAACATCATCGCTCATCCTTAAAGATGATTTTATAATAATACTAAGCACAAACATTAATCTTCAGGAAGTAATGTTTTCATATTATCCCTTTGATTTTCAAATTATATATATATATATATATATACATACACACACAAATATATATATATATATATATATACACACACACACACACACACACACATATATATATATATATATATATATATTTATATATATTTATTTATTTATGTATATATGTATATTATTATTATTATTATTATTATTATTATTATTATTATTATTATTATTATTATTATTATTATTATTATTATTATTACGAAGAGGTTGTCTTTTCCTTTTTCTGATTCTTTTTCTTCTCAAAACCATCCTTACTGTCCTCCCTTCAGTTGAAGTGGCTATCCTGGAGGGTATTTTGCCTTGCATGGTATATCGGCTCCACCATGTTGACCAGTTTTTCCGACTTTTTACTATAGTCTATGGGTATCATCAATCACTTTGTTTATAATTCTGTACATATTGTTTTTGTTATAATTCTTGTTAATCTAGTTTTTAAGTATGATGTCTCTTTTTTATTTATATTAATTCTTATGCTGTCTGGAGACATTGAGCGAAATCCGGGACCAGTATGGCCTAGATTTCGTCAATGTCGTCTTCTGTATTGCAATATTAGTGGTCTTCATGCAAATATTCAAGACCTCATAGTTGCGTCCAGACAGTATGATATTTTTTTGTGCTCAGAAACTTTGGTTTCTAATATGAGGCACTCATCTGAGCTCCTTATAACTGGTTTTAAGAAGCCAATAATGTTGAAACTTGATGCCATCCCTAGGGCCAGGGGAATGGCGGTGTATATTAGGACCGAGTACCATGCTTCTCATAAGTCCTGCTATCAATGTGGATTTCATGAGATTCAGGTGATAAAAGTTTGTAGCAGGCATAACAACTTTTATTTTTGTTCGATCTACCGGAATCCAGACATGGATGATTCTATCTTCGATTGTCTTCTTACCATTATGGCTAAGATACAAGAAGATGATAAAAAGACTTCTTTTGCCTTTGTTGGTGATTCTAATGCTCACCATAAGGAGTGGTTAAGTTCTATCTCTCCTACCGATCGCCATGGCTTAAGAGCTTTAGACTTTGCCTCTGAATCAGGCTGTGAGCAAATCATAAATGAAGCTACTCACAGGTCTGGTAGTTGCTTGGACCTCGTATACACTGACTCCCCTGGCATTATAACTAGTAAGATTGGTTCTCCAGTCGGGACATCTGATCATGCCTTGATTACATTATTAGTGAATACTGAGCAGCCTGTCCCTGATATATCATATACTTGTAAAATTTATATGAAATCCCAAGCAGACTGGAATGGGATTTTACATGATTTTTTGTGCTTGAATTGGTCACAATTATATAATAGTGTAGATCCTGTTGTCCCTTTGAATGAGAATCTAGTCTACATAATTGATAGGCGTATCCCTTCTCGTGTGTTAAGATACCTAGTGAAGGACAGACCGTGGTTCAATGATGATTGTAGACGTGCTTTTTTGGAGAAGCAGTCGGCCTATCAACTTTGGAAGGGTAACAGATCAGATTTGACCTGGAATAACTATACTCAGCTTCGAGCTTTTGCTCAGAGAGTTTATGCCTCAACTGAAAAGGAGTATAATTTAAACATAAAAGAAACACTTTCTGGTACAACTCAGGAACATAAATCGTGGTCTACCCTTAAATCTGCACTCTTTGGTGTAGATGCAACAGTTCCTCCTTTACTTAAACCAGATGGCTCAGTCATTCACTGTCCAAAGGAAAAGGCAACCCTTTTGGCTGATGTTTTTGACAGTAAACAGAGTAATGAAAAACTTGAACTTCCTCATTCCTGTTTTCCTGAGGCTAAACTAACTAGTTTAGCTTTTTGATCTCGTGAGATTAAAGCTGTGCTGGTGGACCTTGATGCTTATGGAGGCGTAGACCCAAATGGTATTTTTCCTTTGTTTTTTTATAAAGACAGCAGATTTCTTAGCTCCAAAGTTATCTGTTATTTTGCGAAAATTAGCTAGAGGAGGATATTTTAGCACTAGTTGGAGAATTGGTAAGGTTACTCCTCTATGTAAATGTGTTTGTGGTAGCTCAAGTCCCACTGATTACCGCCCAATTTCCATAACTCCCATATTATCTAAAGTTTTTGAACGTCTTCTGGCAAAACGTCCTAATAGGTTTGCTGAAGGTAATCCTCTACTCCCTAGATTGCAATTTGGTTTTCGTAAAGGCCTTGGAGCATGTGATGCCCTTCTTACAATCTTCAATGCTGTACAGAAATCCCTTGATTGTGGTCGGGAAGTTCGTATGATTGGCCTTGATTTTAGTGCTGCCCTAGACCGTGTTACTCATGAGGCCCTTGTTTTCAAACTGAAACAGTTGGGAGTGGGTGGGTCGTTTCTTAGCATTATTATTGATTTTTTAAGTAGTATATCTCAAAGAGTTGTTGTTGATGGGCACCATAGTGAGTATAGGAATATAATATCCGGTGTTCCACAGGGTAGTGTTCTTGGCCCATTACTTTTCATATTATATACACATGACATGGGGTTTGGCCTAGAAAACAAGCTTGTTGCATATGCAGATGATGCTACTCTCTTTGCATGAATTCCATCCCCTGAATGTAGATCTGGGGTTGGTCAATCCCTTAATAGAGATTTAGCTAGAATTAGTGCATGGTACAAATTATGGGGCATGGAGTTGAATCCTAACAAAACTCAAAGTATGATTGTAAGTAGGTCAAGGACGGTGGTTCCTCAACATCCGGATCTCAGTATTGATAATGTTTCTTTAAATTTGTATGACTCTTTCAAAATTTTAGGTGGGATTCTCGACAGTAAATTTACTTTTGAGAAACATATAAGGTCTGTGTCTTATTCAATTGCACAAAAATTAGGCTTATTGAGAAAGTCTTTCAAGATTTTCAGTGATCAAACTATTCTGAAGAAGTGTTTTAATTCTTTCATTCTACCTTGTTTTGAGTATTGTTCTCCTGTCTGGTGTTCAGTTGCTGATTCTCATCTTAATTTTTTGGACAGAAACTTACGGTCTATTAAATTTCTTATTCATTATCTAGATATTAATCTCTGGGACCGTCGTTCAATTAGTTCATTATGCGTGTTGCATAAGATTTTTTATAATTCTGACCATCCTTTACATTCCGATCTCCTTGGACAATTCTATCCTGTTCGTAATACGAGGCAGGTAGTTAATTCTAATAGCCAGGCCTTCTCCATCAAGAGGCTCAATTCTACGCAGTACTCTAGAAGTTTTATTCCAGGTGTGACCAAGTTGGGGAATGATCTTCCTAATCGCGTGGTTGAATCAGTAGAACTTCAAAAGTTCAAAGTAGGAGCAAATGCTTTTTTGTTGACCAGGCGGACATGAGTCTTTTTATAGTTTATTTATGGTATATATGTTTTTGAAGTTAATAGTATATATATGACATGTCTGTTTTGACGTTGTTACTTATTCTAAAATGATTTGTTGTTAATTTGTTCTCTTCATTTATTTATTTCCTCATTTCCTTTCCTCACTGGGCTATTTTCCCCTGTTGGAGCCCCAGGTCTTATAGCATCTTGCTTTTCCAACTACGGTTGTAGCTTGGATAGTAATAATAATAATAATAATGATAATAATAATAATATCTGTATATATTTATATATATATATATATATATATACATACATATATATATATATATATATATACATTTATATATATATATATATATATGGATGTATTTATAAACATATATATATATATATATATATAAATAGATAAACATATATATATCTATATATATATATATATATATAAAAATATATATATATATATATATATGTATATATATATAAATATATATATATATATATATATATTTGATTAAATAAATTTACATATATATATATATATATATATAAATATATATGGCTTATTTGAAATACATATATATATATATATATATATGTATATATATATATATATATATGCAAATATAAATATATATGTATATATATATATATATATATATATGATAAATTTTGCACATTTTTACGTGTTTTTCATATTCAAATAAGCCATATATAAAAGTCAATGACAATTCTTCTCTACTTATACCTGTCGAATTCAGGTATTTTGTACCTAGAATTGAAATCAACCTATCTTCACCATCGTAGCCAATTGGTAGTTTGTTACTTGGCATTCAATTAATGATAAATTTTGCAAATTTTTACGTGTTTTTCATATTCAAATAAGCCATATATATTTTTGATACATTAATGTCTGGATTCTCTTAACGACCTCGGGATCAGAGCCCCAGGCGAAATCACACAAAGACAAGAGCTTGGCTCCGGCCGGGAATCGAACCCTGGTCGGCAAGCTTGTATACACAGTGACTAAGCCATTTGGCCAAGAAGAAAGATAAAAGTCAATGACAATTCTTCTGTACTTATACCTGAGCTCCGGCCAGGAATCGAACCCTGGTCGGAAAGCTTGTATACACAGTGACTAAGCCACTTGGCCACGAAGAGAGATAAAAGTCAATGACAATTCTTCTGTACTTATACCTGATTTCGACAGGTATAAGTACAGAAGAATTGTCATTGACTTTTATCTTTCTTCGTGGCCAAGTGGCTTAGTCACTGTGTATACAAGATTGCAAACCAGGGTTCGATTCCCGGCCGGAGCCAAGCTCTTGTCTTTGTGTGATTTCACCTGGGGCTCTGATCCCAAGGTCGTTAAGAGAATCCAGATATTAATGTATCAAAAATATATATGGCTTATTTGAATATGAAAACACGTAAAAAACTGCAAAATTTATCATTAATTGAATGCCAAGTAACAAACTACCAATTGGCTACGATGGTGAAGATGGGTTGATTTCAATTCTAGGTACAAAATACCTGAATTCGACACGTATAAGTACAGAAGAATTGTCATTGACTTTTATCTTTCTTCGTGGCAAAGTGGCTTAGTCACTGTGTATACAAGCTTGCCGACCAGTGTTCGATTCCCGGCCGGAGCCAAGCTCTTGTCTTTGTGTGATTTCGCCTGGGGCTCTGATCCCGAGGTCGTTAAGAGAAT
>NC_090729.1:26609735-26632235 GCF_036898095.1 Palaemon carinicauda | reverse complement strand
CGACGATTGGTGAACGCAGACTCGTACTTGTGGACACCTCTTCAACACGCCCCTCTAGCCTCACTCTCCACATCAGCGCACCCACGGATGCCTATGCCCACCTCCTTACGTCGTACCCGGAAATTTCCATCCAGAACTTCTCCAAATGCCCATGGTTCCTGCCAAGCACGATATTTATCACCCTATCAAGACGACAGGACCCCCAGTCTTTGCAAAATTCAGACGTCTGGCACCAGAACGATTGGCTGCCGCCAAACAGACGTTCGCTGAAATGGAGGAAATGGGCCTTAGCAAAAAGGCCTCCAGCCTATGGTCGTCACCCATACACACCGTTCTGAAGAAAGACGGCTCCCTCTGTCCGTGCGGGGATTACAGGCACCTGAAGATGCAAACAGAACCAGATCACTACTCCCTCCCAAACATTGCCGATGTTACCTCCTACCTGCACAAAGCGAAGGTTTTCTCTACGCTCTACCTCCTGAAGCAGTTTATCAGGTGCCTATGAACCCAAAACACATCCCCAAGACCGTCATCACCACTCCGTTTTGTACATACACCTTCAATTACTCCTGTTTTGGCCTTCGTAATGCTGGGGCAACGTTTCAACGTCTCATGGATGGCATCTTAGGGGACCTCCCTTTCTGTGTATGTTATGTGGACGACATACTTGTGTTTTCCTCCTCAAAAGAGTAACACCTCCGTCACCTGCGCATCGTGCTCGACCGCCTGCAACAAAACGGCCTTGTAGTCCGGTACGACAAGTATACCTTTGGCGCCAGCGAAGTGTCGTTCTTAGGGCACCGCATCATTCGTGAAGGAGTTTACCTCCTCCCTGAGAAGGTAGCCGCCGTTCAGAACTTCCCTGTGCCCTCGACCGTCAAAGCTCTGCAGGAATTTTTGGGGATGATCAACTATTATCACCGTTTTCTGCCAGCCATTGCCGCCGCACTTGCTCCCCTCTACGCCTCCCTCAAGGGCAAGCCAAAGGACCTGAAGTGGGGTCCCCTTCAAGAAGCAGCCTTCTGCAATGCAAAGAAGGCTCTATCAACTGCTGCGCCTCTTACTTTTCCCATCCCAAATGCCCCTCTCCTCGCCCATTGGCCTTCTTCAGCAGAAAGCTATCCAAGGCAGAATCGAGTTATTCTACTTTCGATCGAGAATTTCTAGCGGTGCACTTGATTGTCCATCACTTTCGCCATTTCTTAGAAGGTACGCTCTTCGTCATTCGCACAGACCATATGCCTCTAGTGCACGCCTTTACTCGACAGTCTGACGCCTGGTCCGCCCGGCAACGCCGACATCTCTCCGCCATGGCTGAATACAATTGCACCCTTCAATATGTCCCTGGAAAATGAATCCCGTTGCCGATGCCCTGTTAAGGAACACGTTGGCTGCCATTCAACTGGGATTAGATTACAACGCCCTGGCTGAAGCCCAACGACAGGATCCAGGGTATCAAGCATGTAGGACATCCTGCACTTCCCTCTGTTGGGAAGACTTCCTCCTCTCGAAGACTCCAACACCACCCTCCTCTGTGACGTCAGCACTGGTAGACAGCGACCTTGGATTCCTACTCCCATGCGCCGGCAGGTGTTTGATTTCATTCACGGCCTTTCACATCCCTTGTGCTGTTCTACTGCACAGCTGCGGAAGGCAAAGTTCATTTGGCACTGCATTTCTTAGGATTCTAAGGATTGGGTCCGTGCCTGTACTTCTTGCCAAACTTCCAAAGTACATCGACACACGGATTCAGGAGTGGGCAAATTTCCTCAACCTCAGCGTTATTTCGCACACATTCACGTCGACGTTGTAGTTCCCCTACCCAAATCTCAAGGACATCGTTACCTGTTTACCATCATCGACCACTCCAATTATTGGCCTGAAGCTATTCCCATGGAAACTGCAACGTCTGCCTCCTGTATGTCTGCCTTACTTTTCCCGATGCAAGGATTTCAACTGCTTTACTCAGCTTCCCTGGGTCCTCCTTGAACTAATGACCACTTCTAAAGATGCCCTCGATGTCTTGGCAGCTGAAATGGTATATGGCGACCCGTTGGTCATCCCTGCCGAATTTTTTCCTTTTGCAACCTCCTCCGACGATCTACAGCACATACGTCATGTCGTGGGAAAATATACTCTATGCTTCCAGACTTACAAGCCCCCAGCGAAGCATCACATACCAACAGACTTGCACTCTGCAATGCACGTCTTCCTGCGCAACGACACTAGCAAGCCACAGCTAACGCCCCCTTACATAGACCCTTTCCTTGTGATCCGCCGCAGTCCTATAGCCTTACTACTAAACATTCGTGGCAAAGAAGACTGGGTCTCCATTGATCGTCTAAAACCTGCTTATCCTCTGCCATATGACCCGCCTACAGTTTGCCTCTCTAAATCAGGGCGTCCTATTTAACATGTACAGTATGTCATTTTTAGGAGGGAGCCATGTACCAACCGTGTGTCACACGATCGTACATAATTCATTTTGTAT
The DNA here is from genome assembly GCF_036898095.1 of Palaemon carinicauda. NCBI lineage: Eukaryota > Metazoa > Arthropoda > Malacostraca > Decapoda > Palaemonidae > Palaemon > Palaemon carinicauda. Next base: position 26,629,744 of record NC_090729.1, on the reverse strand, counting down.
ATATTATGCTTGTATATTCGCTCTTCCCTCGCACTAAAAAAGAACCAGAATAAACATGTCCTCATTTCTCTGATGTAACATTGTCTGTTTTACGAACATGAAATTTCCTGTTGCCTTGAGGTTTTGTATATAAAGGAGAGTGTTCTATAATAAATTAACTCAGTTGCTTTCATACTGCCTTTGAGTTCACAACCTTCTTTCGGCCCATCACAACATGGATAATTCTTTGTTAGTGATTTCAATGATCACCATAGGGAGTGGTTAAATTCTGTTTCTCCAACGGATTGCCATGGCTTAAGAACTTCAGACTTTGCCTCGTAATCAGGCTCTCAGAAAATCATAAGTAAACTTTCTCATAGGTCTCGTAACTACATGGACCTCATGCGCACTGACTCCCCTGGTGTTATAAAAAATGAGGTTTGTTTTCTGGATGGAACACCTAATCATGCCTTAATTTCCTTAGAGGTGAAGACCGAGCAGCCTGTCCCTGATGAATCTTACTCAAGTGAGATTTATATGAAATCTGAAACAGACTATAATGTGATTTTGCATGATCTTTTCGGCTTGAATTGTTAATAATTGTATAGCAATGTTGATCCTGTTGTCCTTTTGAATCATAATGTAGTCAGCTTGATTGATAGAGGTATCCCTTCTCTTTCACTAAGGTATCAAGTGAAGAATAATGGTTCAATGCTGACTGTAGATGTGCTTATTTGGAGAAACTGGAAGCCTATAATTTTTGGAAGGGTAACAGATGATATTTGACCTAGAGTTTATTTTTCAACTGGAAAATAATACAAATTAACCATAAAAGAAAATAGTTTTTGCTACAACCCGGGAGCATAAATGGTGGATTACCCTTGAATCTGCACTCATGGTTCTAGATGCAACAGTTCCTCCTTTACTTAAACCAGAGGGCTCTTACATTCACTGACCAAAGGTAAAGACAACTCTTTTCACATATGTTTGACAGTGAGCAGAGTACTGACAAAGTCCAACTTTCTCATTCCGGTTTTCCAGTGGCTAAGCTTATTAGTTTAGCTTTACGATCTCATGACAGTAAAGCTCTCTTGATGGGCCTTAATACTTATGTAGGTGTAGACCAAAATCGTATTTTTCCTTTGTTTTTTTATAAAAACTGCAGATTTTATAGGTCCAAAGTTAACGGTAATTTCGTGAAAGTTAGCAAAAAGAGAAGCTTTCAGCACTTGTTGAAGAATTGGTAATGCCACACCACTATATAAATGTGTTTGTGGTAGCTCAAGTCCAAATGATTACAATTCAATTTCCATAACTCCCATATTATCTAAAGATTTTTAACATATTTTGGCAAAACGTCTTGATAGGTTTCCCGAAGGTAATCATCTGTTCCCTAGTTTGAAATTTGGTTTTCGTAAAGGCATTGGAGCATGTGATGATGTCCTTCTTACAATCTCCAGTGCTGTACTGAAATCCCTTGATTGTGGTCAGGAAGTTCGTAAGGGTAGCCTTGATCTTAATGTTGTCTTTTACCGTGTTAATCACGAGGCCCTTGTTTTCAAACTCAAACAGTTGGGAGTGGTTGGGTCGTTTCTTAACATCATTATTGAATTTTTAACCAATAGATGGCAAAGATTTTTTGTTGATGGACACCATAGTGAGTATAGGAATATGATATCTGGTGTTCCTCGGGATAGTGTTCTTGGCCCATTACTTCTCATACTACATACACATGACACGTGGTTTTTTTTCTGGAAAAGAACCTTGTTGTATATGCCGATGATGCTGCTCATTTTGCATCAATTCCATATACTGAAAGTAGATCTTGGGTTGCTGAATCTCTTAATAGAGATCTAGCTAAAATTAGTGCATGGTGCAAATTATGGGGTATGAAAGTTATATCAGAACAAATCTTTAAATATGATTGTAATTAGGCAAAGGACTGCGGTTCCCCAACATCAAGATTTCAGCATTGATAACATTTCTTTAACTTTGTATGGGTCTTTTGGGATTTTATGTTTGATTCTAGCCAACAAATTTACTTTTTGAAACACACATTATGTATGTACCTTCTTTGATTGCACAAAAAATGGTAAATTGAGAAAGTCTTTCAAGATTTTTGGTAATCAATCTATTCTGCCTAAGTATTTTAATTCTTTCATTTGATATTGTTCCGAGTATTTTTTTCTTTTGTCTGGTCTTCAGCTGCGGATTCTCCTCTTAATTTGTTGAACAGGAAATTATGGTCTGATAATTTTTTAATTTTTTATTTAGATATTAATGCCGTCGTTCAATTAGTTCATTCTGCATTTTGCATAAGATTTTGTATATTTCTGACCATCCTTTACATCCCGATTTTTCCAGACAGTTCCATCCTGCTCGTAATACTAGGTATGCAGTCAATTCTAACAGTCAGACCTTCTCCCCCTGGAGGCTTAATATTCCATGGTACTCTAGAAGTTTTATTCCAGCGGTGACTAAGTTGTGGAATGACCTTCCTAATCAGGTAGTTGGATCAGTAAAACTTCAAAAATTCAAACTAGCAGCATATGTTCATATGTTGAACAGGCTTACATAAGTCCCTTTAGAGTTTATATATCTAATATTAGTTTTAATGTTGTTAATGTTTGTAAAATATTTCATTTTATTTGTTTATTACCTCTTATATCATTTATTTACTTCCTTATTTTTCTCTGCTAGAGCCTTTGGGCTTTAGCATCTTGCTTTTCCAACTAGGTTTGTAGCTCAGGTAATAATAATAATGATAATAATAATAATAATAATAATAATAATAATAATAATAATAATAATAATAATAATAATAATAATAATGATAATAATAATAATAATAATAGATAAGTACAACCCTAGTTGGAAAAGCAAGATTCTATAAGCCCAAGGGCTCCAACAGGGATAAGTAGCACAGTGAGGAAATGAAACAAGGAAAAATAGAATATTTTAAGAACAACAACGCCACCAAAATAGATATTTCCTATATGAAGTAAAGTTTTTTTTAACAAAACAAGAAGAAGAGAAATATGTCAGAACAGTGTGCCCTGGTGTACCCTCAAGCAGGAGAACCCTAACCCAAGACAGTGGAAGATCATGGGAGAGAGGCTATGGCATTACCCAAGACTAAGAAAACAATGGTTTGATTTTGGAGTGTCCTTCTCCTAGAAGAGCTGCTTACCATATCTAGATAATCTCTTCTACCCTAACACAGAGGAAAGTAGCCACTGAACAATTATAGTTAACCACTTGGATGAAGAGGAATTGTTTGGTAATGTCAGTTTGTCAGGTGCATGAAGACAGGGGATATTTCATAAAGAATAAGCCAGACTATTCGGTGTATGTGTAGGCAATGGTAAAATGAAACATAACCAGAGAGAAGGGCGCAATGCAGTATTTTCACGCCAGTCAAATGAACCCATAACTCTCTAGCGGTAGTATCTCAACGGGTGGCTGGTGCCCTAGCCAACCTACTACCTATAAAATTAATATTGTATGGCGAATGAAGTAATCGTGATAATGATATCCTCAATAACGATGTTCATAATGAGTTTCGTTATAAAAAAAAATTATAATGATAATAAATCATTATGCAAATATATATATTGTCAATACTAAATATAATGTTCGCTGCATATGAGATAATTTTCAACAATGTAATATATATATATATATATATATATACATATTTATATATATGTATATGTATATATATATATATATATATATACATTTAAATATATACGTGTGCATGTATATATACATACAGTATATACGTGTGTATATATATATATATATATATAATTTAAATATATACGCGTGCATGGATATATTCATAGAGTATATATATATATATATATATGCATGGATATATTCATACAGTATATATATATATATATATATTATATATATATATATATATGCATGGATATATTCATACAGTATATATATATATATATATATACATATATTATATATATATTATTGTTACTAGCTAGGCTACAACCCTAGTTGGAAAAACTAGATGCTATAAGCCCAAGGGCTCTAATAGGGAAAAATAGCTCAGTGAGGAAAGGAAATAATGAAATAAATAAATGATGAGAATAAACTAACAATAAATCGTGGTAAATGAAGTAACAACGTCAAAACAGATATGTCATATATAAACTATAACAAGATTCATGTCAGCCTGGTCAACATGAAAACATTTACTCCAACTTTGAACTTTTGAAGTTTTACTGATTCAACTACTCGATTAGGAAGATAATTCGACAACTTGGTAACAGCTGGAATAAAACTTCTAGAGTACTGTATAGTATATAGCCTCAAGATGGAGAAGGCCTGGCTATTAGAATTAACTGCCTGCCTATTGTTACGAACAGGATAGAATTGCCCAGGGAGATCTGAATGTAAAGGATGGTCAGAGTTATGAGAAATCTTATGCTCCATACATAATGAACTAATTGAACGATGGTGCCAAAGATTAATATCTAGATCAGGAATAAGAAATTTGATAGACCGTAAGTTTCTGTCCAACAAATTAAGATGAGAATCAGCAGCTGAAGACCAGACAGGAGAACAATACTCAAAACAAGGTAGAATGAAAGAATTAAAACACTTCGGAATAGATTGATCACCGAAAATCTTGTAAGACTGTCTCAATAAGCGAGGTTTTTGTGTAATTGAAGAAAACACAGAGCTAATGTGTTTCTCAAAAGTAAATTTTCTGTCAGGAATCACACCTAAAATTTTAAAAGAGTCATACAAATTTAAAGAAACATTATCAATACTGATATCCGGATGTTGAGAAGCCCCTGTCCTTTAACTACTTACAATCATACTTTGAGTTTTGTTAGGATTCAACTTCATACCCCATAATTAGCTGAATCTCTATTAAGGGATTCACCAACCCCAGATCTACATTCAGGGAATGGAATTGATGTAAATAGAGTAGCATCATCTGCATATGCAACAAGCTTGTTTTCTAGGCCAAACCACATGTCATGTGTATATAGTATGAAAAGTAATAATAATAATAATAATAATAATAATAATAATAATAATAATAATAATAATACCAAACTGGAATATGATTGTTGTTTTTATCAATATATGTTAGAAATAAAAACTAAATAATTTTGCTTCCCAAAAATAATAATCTTTTTCTTTTTATGAGATTATGTGATGTCCAATTGAAACAATTCGGATTTCTTATCGTTAGCCGTGTCATTAAAGCCTGAAATGCCGTTGGTTTATGAATATATATATATATATATATATGTGTGTGTGTGTGTGTGTGAGTGTATATATATATATATATATATATAAATATATATATATATATATATATATTTATATATATATATATATATATATGTATATATATATATATATATATATATGTGTGTGTGTGTGTGTGTGAGTGTATATATATATATATATATATATTTATATATATATATAAATATATATATATATATATATATATAATTGTATATGTATACATACATATATTTATATTAAAATATATATATATATATATATATATATTTATATTATAATTACATATATATATATATATATATATGTATATATATATATTCATATATAAATATATATATATATATATATATATATTCATATACAAATATATATATATATATATATATCTTTATATATATATATATGTGTGTGTGTGTGTATTTATAATATATATATATATATATATATATATATAAGATATATATATATATATATATATATACATACCTACATACAACCGAGAAGGTAAAGAATAACTTACATGCATATCTAATTATGAATAATATTATTCATTACGTAATACTATGAGGCGGATTATATTTACAGATTATGATTATTTAAATATTTGTGATAATGTTCACCTGCATAATCGGTTTTTCTTTTATTCAACTAACACAATAAATCGATTTTTAAGGGCTGTTGTTGCCGGATGGGAACATTCTTGCCTCGTGATGGCCAAGGGTTAGAGTCCTGCTCACAAACTCATTACTTCTATAGGTCGCTGCAATCTTACCATACTTGTGAGCTGAGGATGGGTATGCCTATAGATCTCCCTTCTGAGTCATCACGAGCCAATGTCTGTCCCTCTCTTGTCTAGGCTTGGATAGAGAGGGTCTTGGCCATTTATGTATATATTGCCAGTCTCTAGGGTATTGTCTTCCTTCATAGGGCACTATTACTGTCCCATGCCTCTGCCATTCCTAAGCGGCTTTTAAATTTGAAAACTTAAATTCCATGGTTATAAAACTAAGGCTACATTAATACAAAAGAAAATAAAAGGGACCTCTATTTCGAGAAATGAGTTGCCGTCCTCTGATTTATCAAATTTGTCTTTGTTTTTCCTCTTTTGTTTTTGACACAAGATATAATTCGTCATGAATTTATTATGAGTCAGGCGTTCAGTATAAATGATTATACAATATCTAAATGTTTTTTTCCATATCTATTTATGAAGCTTTCAGTTATCATTAATTGGAAAGTATGATAAAGATTGCCATTTGAAATGACTCATGAACAGAGGTCAATCAAATAGTGAACCACCTATAAGAGAGAGAGAGAGAGAGAGAGAGAGAGAGAGAGAGAGAGAGAGAGAGAGTCAGTTTTTGAGTTTTTTTCATTATATTTCATTACGCCTCACTTTGCAAAGAGTTTCAAACAGCTGGTAAGAGACTTTTCCATTAAGGAATTTAATTTTTTTCGAGCACTTGGGAATATTTCATAAACCACCATCCAGAATGAGGCTGTTATCTGACTTCAGAGATTCCTAATTTCAAGGACCTCTTTTAATCATCCATTTTTTGCTTGTGATAATAAACCTGAACAATATTAACATGATATCAACATTCACATATTTTCTTCATAGATATACGAACGTCCTAACATTAGGATAAAACCATTTGCATGTATGAATCCTCTAAGAATTTTTTCTTTTTTCTTGTATTCAATATATTTTTGTCTTTGGAGTGTAGTTTTATTCGTACAAGAAATAATTTTTTGTCCTTAAAAAGAGCAAATGATTTCTTGTTCAGATGAAATTCATTTATTTGGACATTGCTCAGCTGGCTTTGTTGCATACCATATGATCCAAAAATCTCTGCAAATAATTCTTAAATCCTTACTAAATATGTTAATGCATCAGCTGCAATTTTTGTCTAGAAGATGCATAAATGGTCGAAAAATTTATTCTCAAACCTCAATTTAATAGCTTCTTCTATACACATGCCAATTTCTCTCCTTACTAAAATGAAGAAATCCAATCATTCTCTCGGTAATATGCAATCGTACTTTTGCGTGACTCATTTGTGTGTTTCACAAGTGTCCTCATTCAAAGTTTCTATATTTTATCATGAATTCTAAAAGGATTCCCTTATGACACCCAGGAAGTATTCAGATTTTCCTTTTATTCCTGGTTCTTTTTAATCATTAAATTTCTCTGGTCATGATTAGTTTTGTTGCGAAGAATTTTTTTTATTATTAATTAATAACCTTCATGTAAAATTCGATAAGTATTTTCTTTTCTCGAATGACAATTTCTAAGTATATTATAAAGAAGAGTAAATTTGAAAAAAAAAAATGAAAATATTTGTATCATCATCTTTATAAATTCTATTATCCTAAGCATCAATTCACGATTAATTGTTTTTCATTTTTTTTTCTTTTATGATAATATCATTATTTCAAGGTTTTTGAGGCAGTTTATATATGCTTAATAATGATTGCCTGGTGATGATATTCCCACAATAGCATTACCTTCAATATATTAATATTGGAATAATATTAACCTATCTTATAATGAGATCATCATACTTGGCAGGGTGAGCTAATCACCACCGATTATATTATCCCTTGCCAACATATAACATATTTACAGGACAATTCTACGGTCACCTAAAAGCGATGACACTCGAGACGATGACAATTTTTTTTTCCATATGCTTATCAGTATTGATTAATGTAAAAGTGTTGTCAACATAATAAAAAATTCTAAATATTTGGAAAGTCTCTTTAATGGAAATCAAGAGCCTACAAATAGAATATAGAATTTGGTTTTTGTCAGTGTACAGGTTATCACATTATCTTCAGTAAAAGCCATAAAGGCATTACGTAGAAAAATATTAAAGCTTCATACCAATTCACATCCACACGCTCTCATTCATGTCTCTATGTCTCTCTCTACATACATATAGTGATTTTTATATAGGTAAATAGATAATCCTCTTCACATCATTTTATAGTGTTTTGACACAACTCTGTATTAGAAGCGATTTTTTTGTCAATTATTTGATAGTCGAGGTTAGTTTAGCTTTTAGGATAACTCATTTGACAATAAAGATATTAACTTTCCCCATAAACTATTGAATGTTTTTTTTTTTTTTTTACCTTCATCTGTGAAGCGTCAAATCTAATTAAATGATGGTATTTCTTGCAAAATGCTATATATCACTATGAAATTGAACATATAACACATTAAAGAAAAATATGTAAGTTTAAGAACATTATTATTATTATTATTATTATTATTATTATTATTATTATTATTATTATTATTATTATTATTATTATCATTATCATTATTATTATTATTATTATTATTATTATTATTATTATTATTATTATTATTATTACTACTACTACTAACTAAGCTACAGCTTTAGTTAGAAAAGCAAGATGCTATAAGGCCAAGGGCTTCTAAAGGGGAAAATAGCCCAGTGATGAAAGGAAATAGGGAAATATATATACTTTATAAGAATATAACAATTGAAATAAACTATATCCAAAACAACAACATTAACCTTTTCCGATGAACCTGTGCGACTGCTTCGTTGGCAGCCAGCTACACAACCGTTTCAGCTAATGATGGATAGCGTTTTTTCTACAAACATGTACAAACATGTACAATATATCTTTCAATAAAAATATTTGTTTAATAATTTCTTAGTTTTCCAGATATAATATGTTGTAATAAATCAAATATCTCTTTCGATGTAAAGAAGAATCCCTTTATGTCATTTCTGTCTTTGATAAAAAAGATTTCAACACATGAAAGTAACACATCCCTGTAGAGAAATCTTTCTCCAATATGATGTGACAGCTACCAATCGATAAAAGAGGAAACATTTCTTTATTTGGAATATTACACTTTAGTGGCATTTTGGCCATTATTTAGCTGCTTTCTTATAGACATACTCACTCACACTCTTCCAAGCTGGAGAAAGTTTGTCATTGTCCTATTGTTCCCACATCTGCACGGATTACCGTATGTTGGGAAAGGAAATACCAAAGAATCAGTGTTCCAGATTTGCCACCTTTCCGGACAAGATCACTGTTTGTAAATTTACTCTGCTAATTTTTCTATAAATATAATTTATAAATCCTTCGGATATTGGAAAAAGATATAATGCGTGTGTAGTGCATAGTATAACCGATAACGAATGGGCATAGATTTCATCAGAGGCTATCTACAAACTACCCACAAAAAGATATATTATAAAAAAAATCATCTTATCTTTCATTATTTTAGTCAAAAGAACTTCATGATAAATATGCCTTCTTGAGAGAGAGAGAGAGAGAGAGAGAGAGAGCACATCGTATTTTGGGATTAATAATGTATCTACTAATCTCTATACGACAAAAATAATCATTCACTACTTATGAAGATGGATAGTTTTTTAGTCTTCTAAGTTCGTTGTTCGATATATAATGAAATCCTTACCTAGCATCTCGGTAACAATATAAAACGAAAAAAGTCCTACTATAATTTGGGGATAAATCCCCATTACAGTTAATCACTGTCCTTCCAATTCTCTCTCATTTCCCTTTTGTTTTGTTTCCATTCAAAAAATGCAGAGCTAATCTGAATATTTTCCAGTAAAAAGAATGGTCGGCAGCACTTACTCCCAGTCTTATACAAGCATAGGAGAGAAAATGGCTGGTCTACATTGCTCTCGTGTACATGCACAGAATCACAATATCCTGAAATTACGTTGATTAAATTAGACTAAACGAGTTGCGAAAACAGAATCAGAGTCGGGAATGAATCTTAATGGGACATAAGAGACGAAACCAGCATAGCAAATCTTTAATTAAATTATCCTGGCGAAATATAGTTGGGCATTCTCACTGTAATGTAAATAACACTATTTGGTATAACAGTAAATATATTGATACATATAATAGAGTTGTGAAAGTACAGCAAATAAAATGTTCTCTACCAATGCATTGTATTTTATTATATGATAATACTTACAATAGAAAAATATGAGAAATAGTAATAAAAAACATTCATGTGATAGGAATTGAACCAGGTATCTGTTATTTTTTATGGCTCTTCTAAAGACGAGTAAAATCAATTACATTGATGTGTGTTGATACATCTTATGTTCCTCATTAGGTGATTTTTATCATCTCTCCATCAGTTTTCCTACACAAAATATTCTGTAATCATATTTATTTTATCGACCTAGGTGTTTCCTGTAATATAAAAAAGATATATTTACTTCAAAAACTCGGTAAATTTAAAAACATTCGATCCTTAGCAGGATCAAAATTCAATTTATAATTAAATCAAACACCATTTGATATAACAGTAAAAATCGAAAAAGAATAAGTTCCCACTATACTTTAAAGGATCAAATCCAGTCATAATATATGACTGTCATTCAAAATATCACCATTAACCTTAATGCTTGCAGTCTGTATATAACAACTTTTTACTCTCCATTTGATGAGATTTTCGAACATCATCGCTCATCCATAAAGTTAATTTTATAAAAATCGTAAGCACAAACATCCTCCTTCAGGAAATAATAATTTGATAAAATTCCTTTGACTCTCAAACTATTTATATATATATATATATATATATATATATATATATATATATATATATATATATATATATATACAGTAGGGACGACCAACGGGTCGCCATACACCATTTCAGCTACCGAGACGTCGAGGGCGTCATTAGGAATGGTCCTTAGTCCCAGGAGGACCCAGGGAAGCTGAGTAAACCAGTTGCAATCCTTGCAGCGGGACATCAAAGCTGCTTTGAGGGTGCGATGAAAACGTTCAACCATTCCATTGGCAGCGGGGTTGTAGGCCGTTGTCTGATGTAGGGTGATGCCCAGGAGATTCGCTAATGACATCCACAATTGAGAGGTGAAAGTGGTTCCCCTTTCAGAAGTAATATGCTCAGGGATACCGAATCTTGAAATCCATCCAGAGAGTAAGGCAGATGTACATGAGGCGGACGTTGCAGTTTCCATGGGAATGGCTTCAGGCCAACGAGTGGAGCGGTCGATGATGGTAAACAGGTAACGATGTCCTTGTGATGTGGGTAGGGGGCCTACAACGTCGACGTGAATGTGTGCGAAACAACGCTGAGGTTGATGAAAGGTGCCCACTCCTGAATCGGTGTGTCGATGTACTTTGGAAGTTTGGCAAGAAGTACAGGCAGGGACCCAATCCTTAGCGTCCTTAGAAATGCCGTGCCAAATGAACTTTGCCTTCAGCAGCAGTGCAGTAGAATGGCACGAGGGATGTGAAAGGCCGTGAATGAAATCAAACACCTGTCGGCGCATGGGAGCAGGAATCCAAGGTCGCGGTCTACCAGTACTAACGTCACAGAGGAGGGTGGTGTTGGAGTCTTTGAGGGGAAAATCTTCCCAACGGAGGGACGTGCAGGATGTCCTACAAGCTTGATACTCTGGATCCTGTCATTGGGCTTCAGCCAGGGCATTATAATCCAATCCCAGAGGAACGGCAGCCAACATGTTTCTTGACAGGGCATCGGCAACGGGATTCATTTTCCCAGGGACGTATTTGAGGGTGCAATTATATTCAGCCATGGTGGAGAGATATCGGCGTTGACGGGCGGACCAGGCGTCAGACTGTCAAGTGAAGGCGTGCACCAAAGGCATGTGGCCTGTGCGAATGACGAAAGGCGTACCTTCTAAGAAATGGTGAAAGTGACGGACAGCAAAGTGCACCGCCAGCAATTCTCGATCGAAGATAGAATAACCCGATTCTGCCTTGGACAGTTTTCTGCTGAAGAAGGCCAATGGGCGGGGCGAGCCTTTGACCACCTGCTCGAGTACTGCAACAATAGCGACGTCGCTGGCATCGGTGGAGAGAAGGAGAGGGGTGTGTTGGATAGGAAAAGTGAGAGCCGCAGCAGTTGATAGGGCCTTCTTTGCATTGCAGAAGGCTGCTTTTTGAAGGGGACCCCACTTCAGGTCCTTTGGCTTGCCCTTGAGGGAGGCATAGAGGGGAGCAAGAGTGGCATCAATGGGTGGAAGAAAACGGTGATAATAGTTGATCATGCCCAAGAATTTCTGCAGAGCTTTGACGGTCGAGGGCGCGGGGAAATTCTGAACAGCTGCTACCTTCTCAGGGAGGGGATGGACTCCTTCAGGAGGGATACGGTGCCCTACGAACGACACTCCGTTGGTGCCAAAGGTACACTTGTCGTACCGGACTACAAGGCCGTTTTGTTGCAGGCGGTCGAGCACGATGCACAGGTGACGGAGGTGTTCCTCTTTTGAGGAGGAGAACACAAGTATGTCGTCCACATAACATGCACAGAAAGGGAGGTCCCCTAAGATGCCATCCATGAGACGTTGAAACGTTGCCCCAGCATTACGAAGGCCAAAACAGGAGTAATTGTATGTGCCAAACGGAGTGGTGATGGCGGTCTTGGGTATGTCTTCTGGGTTCATAGGCACCTGATAATACTCCTTCAGGAGGTCGAGCGTAGGGAAAACCTTCGCTTTGTGCTGGTAGTAGGTCATATCGGCAATATTTGGGAGGGGGTAGTGATTCTGTTCTGTTTGCATGTTCAGGCGCCTGTAAACCCCACACGGACGGAGGGAGCCGTCTTTCTTCAGAACGATGTGTAAGGGTGACGACCATGGGCTGGAGTCCTTTTGGCAAAAGCCCATTTTCTCCAATTTGGCGAACGTCTGTTTGGCGGCTGCCAATCGTTCCGGTGCCAGACGTCTGAATTTTGCGAAGACTGGGGGCCCCGTCGTCTTGACATGGTGATAAATACCGTGCTTGGCAGGAACCGTGTGCGTTTGGCGAAGTTCTGGGCGGAAAACTTCCGGGTACGACGTGAGGAGGTGGGCGTAGGCATCTGTGGGTGCGCTGATATGGAGAGCGAGGTTTGAGGGACCGGGTTGAAGAGGTGTCGACAAGTACGAGTCTGCGTTCACCAATCGTCGGTGGGCGACATCGACCAAAAGGTGGAAATGAGAGAGAAAATCCGCACCGAGGATTGACATTGTGACGTCAGAAGCAAGAAACTTGCAATTGAATTTACCGTTTCCGAACGATAATGTCAGGTTCTCGTAACAGTAGGTGGGTATCACAGATCTACCAAGCAGACGTCGGCAGATGTAGACAGACTACGTCATGCCTTGAAGAGTTTCCTTGGCAAAAGAGAACGACAAGCACCCGTGTCTACCAAAAATCGCACGCCCGTTCCTGCATCCTGTAAAAAGAAAAGATTAGAAAACATGGGAGGCCACCGCCACAAGCGATGGCCTACTTACACGTTTTTTGGCCACTGACAATCCTTGGCACATTTCTTCGCGGTTGCCCCAAATCTGAAGTGGTAGTAGCAAAACTGTGTCGGATGGGAGGTAGTAAGTGGCTGTAGAAGTCGTTCGTTGGGGCGCGAGCGATAGGTGGGTGGTGGGCGGCTTTGTCGCCGCTTCGGCACGTCACGGGGTAGGTGTGTATGTCCTACGGCATTCATGTCAGCTTTGGTTGACATTAAATAGGCATCCTCGTCATCAGGGTTGGAGGCGTTGATGGAGGTCTTGAAGTGGCTGTCCATAAGGGCGTCGGCTTTTGTCATCAAGTCCTTTATGGGTAAACTATCGACATCGGGTATGGCAGCGCGTACAGGTTCAGGTAAACGGTGTATCCAAAGGGCACGAAGTAGGTTCACCTCACGAGGAGAGCCGTCTGCGGCGGGTTGAAGGCGAGCGATGCTGGTCATTTCCCTGAGGGCAAGCGAAGCTCTTTGGTCCCCCAACGGTTGTTGCGAGAGCTGAAAAAGCTTTGCTATACGGGTGGCTGGCGTCGGCGAGTACTGCTGCAGAAGGTATGTTTTGAGGGTGTCATACGCTATTGGGGTGTCTCCTTGTTCACAAAGCCAGTCAGATATTTCTGGGAAGGTGTCCTCGGGTATCACCGCGAGAACATAATCCGCTTTGGTGGTTAAGCGAGTCACGCCCTTGATACGAAAGTTAACTTCTGCGCGTTGAAACCAAGCAAACGCTTCTCCGCCGGCGAACGATGAAAGTTTCAATGGGGCGGCCGCAGCGCCAACTGCTGTAGTAGAGTCCGTCTCCGCAGTGGCGGATTTAGGTTGTGCGGGGCCCTAGGCCCGGTGACCTCACCGGGCCCTCAAATCAGTGTACGAGCGAAGCGTTAAAATAAATTAGCTTTTTAAACAATATTAAATTTATTGAAATTTAACAAAATTACCATTTCACAGTTGAACATTACCCATATGATTTTTTGAAGCTCAACAATAAAAAATATATATAGTAATATACCATTAACTAAAGAGATAAGCGTTGAAATAAATTTTCTTTTTAAAAAATATTCAATTTATTGATAATTATCCAAGTGACCATTTCACAGTTGAACATTACACATTTGCTTTTTTGAAGCATAACAAAAAAATTACTATAATAATACACCATTAACTAAGGAGATCCCCAACTCTAATGATGCACCATTGAAAAATAATAACTTCAATAATACACCATAAACAAAAGAGAATACCGTTTGACTGAAGTGAGTGGCAAAATGGCAAAAGGGCAAAATGAGTGGGTTTTCTTTATTGCATGCAATTTGCACGGTACACTCAACTATTTCTCATTAAAAAAATGATTTTTTTCGAGCCTTCTTACTTGTAAACTGTTTGATGACATCAGTAAAATCAAGCACCCTTAATTTTTCATGCTCAATGTTCAACATGGTGAGTGAAGATAAGCGGTTCTGCCCCATGGTGTTTCTTAGATAATTATTTAGTAGTTTCAGCTTGGAGAATGATCGCTCCCCAGTGCAGTTTGTGACAAACATGCAGAGATAGAGTCGTAATACAATTTCAACATTAGCAAATGTTTCAACCATGCCTTTCTGTGAATTATCTTATACATTTGTAGTTCCGGACTTTGTCTTTGTGCAGCTTTTACACCACCTAATGAAGGAGCACTTTCAGATGAACCTCTTGGAATGGATTTCATGAGGTGTGCAAACTGCAAAAGCTCCGACTCCAATCCCGCCTCCAAGTCATTAGGATATGAAGACACAAGCTTTTAAGCAGCTGCTTTAAGTTCAGTGTTTGTTGTGTTTGAGATTTCTGATAAAAACCCAAATTTCTCTCGAAGGTCGCTGTAAACTGCAAGGCGTTGTGTTAGGGCAGCATAGAGCTTGTCAATGATTGGCAAGAAAGCAGTCACTCTAAACATGTCTCTCCCTGTCAGCGTAACATCCTCCACCGAGTCTAGTTCATCGTGGTGACGCTTGCGCTTTCTAATACACTGCGACTGCCTGTCGGCGTAGTATGCAACTTGACCAGTCACGTCACTGGGATCACACTTAGCCATAGCTTTTGCTTCAAAATCATCGAACTGGGATCTCAGGTCTTTAACAAACTGTAAAAGAGACTCCAGCAGTGTGACAGCTGTATTGAGGGAGATTCCAGGTTTTTGCAGTTGAATACTGGCACTCTGAAACCTTTCCAATACTGTATCCCAAACTTCAAGAAGAATTATTGTTTTGGGTTTTTTCAAACCTTTGAGAAGACCACTTGCTTCAGCTCTTGTTTCAGCTGGCTGATTCTGATCCGAGGAAAACTCTTCCAGAACAATGATGTTTTCTTTGTGTGCTCTACTGAGAGCAGCTACAGCATCTACTCGTGCTGACCAACGAGTGCCTGAAAGTTTTTTATCAACTTTCAACTGGTCCACACGCAATGAATATTATTTACACAATTTATATGATAGATTGACAGAAAACCGAGCTTGCATTATTGCATCAACTTGCGAATTCGAAATGTTGCTTGCAAGCAAACTGTATGAAATTCAAAGTCATTGAACCGATGAAATGAATATAACTCACTTTCATGCATACTAAAATGCCACATTCATTGCACAGCTCAAATGCTGCAAATTGCCAAATTGCAAATGCCTAATTGCCAAATTGCAAATGTTGTAATTGCCTGTGTAGATGTTATTTCACAGAAATTCATTGACACAAGCGTGGAGAAATGTTTTTCCATTGATTATAAAGTGCCCACACCGAATTATGAATCAAATTTCGCGGGGCCTCACAGGCGCGGGGGTCCTAGGCCATGGCCTACTCGCCCCCCCCCCTAAATCCGCCGCTGTGTCTCCGTCATAGTACCAACGATGGAGGGGCGAGGGCGGTGGGGGTGGAAGGCAGTGGGAGCGAGTCGACTTTCGGGGTCACCAATGTGACGAGCCGAGAGAGGTTTTTGAACTCAAAGGCAGAATGCAATCAACTGAGTTATATTGTTATAGAACACTCTCCTTTATATACAAAACCTCAAGGCAAGAGGACATAACAAGTTAACAAGACAGACAATGTTACAGAGGAAACAGCAGACATGAATTTTCATGTCCGTTTAGTGCGAGGGAAGAGCAAAGATACAAGCATAATATATGCAAAAGGAATCATGTACAATTGTGTGATACACGGTTGGTACAATAGGCCTAAAATCCAAAATCTAGATAACAGATAGATAGGCAGAATAATGAGTTAAATACTACTTGGATAACACTGGAATTTAGAGAACCTTGTATTTCGGAGTTTTTTTATCGATTAGAATTACCATGAACCATAAATCTACACGAATCACTTGCAATTATAATACTAAAGAGGAAAATTGATTGACAAGAACGTTACTTTATCTCTGCAAAAGAGTCTTATTATAACGAGTTCATCAGACGCTGATATAAATGCTTGTTTTCCTCCAATAATTATTATCTAATGGTGTATAATTGACATTAATATGAAAATTTTTAAATGATAGTTAAAGCGAGTCTCCTTTCAGCAAAGGAAATTATATGTAACATGGGATTTCGTAAGTTGTACATCCATATCAATCAAATGTTTATCTGATAAAAAGAAATATAGTGGAATACCATTCCTTGTTTAGGTATAAGAATGAAAGTACATCTGTGTAGGCTACATTTATGTATAATCTGTGGTTTTTTAATTTTTATAATGGCAGGCTCGGTGGTCTATAAAATTACAAAAATAAAACATCTAGTGTAATTGTATTCATTTGGAATTTATTTTTTTTATTAGTCGAAGTTAAGATAAAATAGCTAGTTTCATAGAAGAAAAAAAAAAAAAAAGATTCTTTGGCCACTTGAAATTCTAACCTAATAAAAGTTATAAGGTTATCTAAAATATATTGTTAGAAAGGTACTAGTATTATCGATAATATCTTATGTAATAACAAGATTATTATGCTGTAGTATACAACATTAGAAAATTTTTTTTTACTAATACTTTTCAATAAAACGACAATTATACAGTAAATGAAATCTCTCTCTCTCTCTCTCTCTCTCTCTCTCTCTCTCTCTCTCTCTCTCTCTCTCTCTCTCTCTCTCTCTCAAACCATAGTGCCATAGCCTCTATACCATGGTCTTCCACTGTCTTGGGTTAGAGTTCTCTTGCTTTATGGTACACTCGGGCACACTATTCTATCTCATTTTTTTCCTTCCTCTTATTTTTTTAAATGGTGTGTTTGGCAGGCCTAAAAGAACTATCATGGATGTCTGGTAGTTTATCAAGAGATTGTCTTTTCTTATCTGATTCTTTTACTTTTCAAAACCATCTTTACTGCCCTTCCTTCAGTTGAAGTGGCTATCCAGGAAGGTATTTAGCCTTGCATGGTGTATCGGCTCCTCCATGTTGAGCATTTTTTCCGACTTTTTTTTCCATAGTCTATGAGTTTGATCAATCACTTTAACTATATTTCTGAACATATCTTTCTTTTTTGTTACCATTCTTGTTAATCTAGTTTCTGAGCACGATATATCTTTTTTATTACCATTAATTATTATGCTCTCTGGAGACATTGGGCAAAATCTGGTACCAGTATGTCCTAGATCTCGTCAATGTCGTCTACTGTATATCAATATTCGTGGTCTTAATGCAAATATTAAAGACTTTACAGTTGCGTTCAGTCAGTATGATATTCTTTTGTGCTCAGAAACTTTGGTTTCTAATATGAGGCACTCATCTGAGTTCCTTATAGCTGTTTTCAAGAAGCCAGTAATGTGGAAACGTTATGCCATTCCTAGAGCCAGGGGAATGGCGGTGTATACCCTACTTCTCATAAGTCCTGCTATGAATGTGGATGTCATGAGATTCACTTGATAAAATTTTGTGCCAGGTATAACAACTTACATTTGTGTTCTATCTACTGAATCCCTAATAAGGATGATTCTGTCTTTGATTGTCTTCTTACCATTATGGCTAAGATGCAAGATGAGGAATTGAAAGGCCTCTTTTGTCTTCGTTGATGAATTCAATGCTCACCATAGGGAGTGGATAAATTCTGTTTCTCCTACGGATCGCCATGTCTTAAGAACTTTAGACTGCCTCTGAATGAGGCTGTGATCAAATCATAAGTGAAGCTACTCACAGGTGTGGTAAGCGCTTAGACCTCGTATACACAGGACTCCCTTGGCGCTATAACAAGTAAGGTTGGTTTTCCAGTTGGGACATCTGAACATGCCTTGATTTCATTAGTAGTGAAGAGTGAGCAGCCTGCCCCTGGTGTATCTCACTCGTGAGAATTTATATGAAATCTCAAGCATACTGTAATGGAATTTGTACGATCATCTCGGCTTGAATTGGTCACAATTTTATAGCAGTGTTGATCCTGTAGTCCTTTTGAATGAGAATCAAATCAGCATAATTAATAGAAGTATCCCATCTCATGTACTAAGGTACTGAGTGAAGGACAATCTATGGTTCAATGATGATTGCAGACGTGCTTATTTGGAGAAGCAGGGAGCCTGTCAATTTTGAAGGGGTAACAGATCATATTTGACCAGGAATAACTATACTCAACTTGAAGCTTTTGTTCATATAGCCTATGCTTCAATGGAAAAAGAACACAATTTAACCATAAAAGAAAATCTTTCTGGTGCAACCTAGGAGCATAAGTGGATAACAACCTTAAATTTGCAATCTTTGGTATGGATGCAACAGTTCCTCCTTTAATTAAACCAGGTGGCTCTGTTACTCTCTTTCCTTCATGTTTCTCTGAGGCTAAACTTACTAGTTAAGCTTTACGATAGCGTGAAATTAAAGTTCGTCTGATGGACCTTGATGCTTATGAAGGTGTAGACCAAAATGGTATTATTTCCTTTGTTTTTTAAAAAGACTGCAGATTTTTTAGCTCCAATGTTATCTGCTATATTGTGTAAGTTAGCAAGAAGAGGAGCTTTGAGCCCTTGTCGAAGAATTGATAATATTACCCCACTATATAAATGTGTTTGTGATAGCTCAAGTCCAACTCATTACAAACCAATATTATCTAAAGTTTTTGAGCGTCTTTTGGCAAAATGTCTTAATGGGTTTCCTGATGATAATCATTTGCTCCCTAGTTTGGAATTTTTGTTTTTGTATAGGCCTTGGAGCATGTGATGCCCTTCTTACAATGTCCAATGGTATGCAGAAATCCCTTGATTGTAGTCAGAAATTAGTATGATTGGCCTTAATTATAGTGCTGTCTTTGACCGTGTTAATCATAAGACCCTTGTTTCCGAAATCAAACAGTTGTGGCAGGGGGTTGTTTCTTGGCATCATTAATGAATTTTTAAGCATTAGATCACAAAGACTTGATGTTGATGGCCACCATAGTAAGTATAGGAATATGGTATCTGGTGTTGCTCAGAGTAGTGTTCTTGGCCCAT
>NC_090729.1:26592235-26602235 GCF_036898095.1 Palaemon carinicauda | reverse complement strand
CTCAAAGATGTCAATGGTGTCAACTCAGCTATTCGTCTCCTAAGATCATGCAAGACCGTAGAAGAATTGAAGGAAATGGAAATAGCAATACTAAAAGAAGTAATAAAAGTTTTGGAACCATTCCAAGAGGTGACATCGCAAGTAGAAGGGGAAAACATGGTGTTACTTTCTTGCGTTGCACCAGTTGTATTTGGTCTTGAGCACAGCCTTAAACAATTCATTGAAAGTAAACCAATTTACTGCTTAAACCAATGCTAACGTACTACATTCTTCTATCAAAAAAAGGTTGCATCCGTTTCTTGAGAAGACTGATGTCATTGCCGCAGCTGTCATGGACCCCAGGTTTAAGCTGGCATGGCTGCCATGTGAGGAAATAAAAAAATAAAAAGGAAAAAGATTTCGACGATTGTGGACCTAATTATTTCAGTCAACAGTCATCTTTGAGGAACACAATTCAAGAGAGGGAGACTTTCATCACCATAAGCACCAAACAAGACAAGGCTGACATGAGAGCAAAACGCCCTCGTCTTTTTGCCTACATGCCACCAGCTGGGAAAATAAATGTAAGTGCATTAACAAGCGACACTACAGTGGTAAAGGCAGAACTTGAGTCGTACCTAGAAGAAGGTGTTCTGGCTTTTGACGTGAACCCACTGAGGTACTGGCGTGAAAACAAGAGCTTCAGCATTTTGAAGCCTTTTGCAAGAAATATTCTAAGGTGCTGTGCCCCGTCGGCACCATCTGAAAGAGTCTATAGCAAGACAGGTAATTTTTACACTCCTGAGCCAGCAAAACTTAGCCCGGAAACCTTCCGGGCATTAATGATTATTAATGCAATTATGATATATAGAAAGCAGATATAAACTTGTGTGAAATTTTTTTATATAGTTTGCAAATTTTCAGTAGGATTTTTTATTAGTAACTTTGAAATCTGAAATAAGAGTACTTGTATTTTCATTTGTAATATCTGAACCAGTGATTTATTATTATTTGTATTTATAGATTAGGGAGAAAAGTATTTGTATTTGTATTTCTAGATTTAGGAATAAAAGGATTTGTATTTGTATTTTTGGCTTCCGAAACAAAAGTATTTGTATTTTTATTTTGTATTTTTGAAATCTCAAACGAAAGTATTTGTATTTGTATTTGAATTGTAAAAAGTCAGTATTTCATCCAACCGTGATATTATAATAATAATAATGATAATAAAAACAATAATAATATACATATTTATATAAATATAGATATATATATATATATATATATATATATATATATATATATATATATATATATATATATATATATATATATATATATATATACATATATATAAAATACTTAAATATATATATATATATATATATATATATATATATATATATATATATATATATATATACATATATATATATATATATATATATATATATATATATATATATATATATATATATATATATAAATATTTGAATATATATATATATATATATATATATATATATATATATATATATATATATATATATATATGTACATAAATATTTGAATATATATATATATATATATATATATATATATATATATATATATATATATATATATATATATATATATATATATATATATATATGTGTACATAAATATTTGAATATATATATATATATATATATATATATATATATATATATATATATATATATATATATATATATATATATATATATATATATATACGACAAATTTTTTTGCAAATTTAAACCTGTTTCTTTCATATTTCAAATAAGCCATATATATCAATACATTAAAGTATGGATTCTCGTAACGACCTCGGGATCAGAGCCCAAGGCGGAACCGCCCAAAGACTATGATATCGGACAGGCGGGGATTTGAACCCTCGCCAGGATAGCTGTATGCCAGTGACCATACCACTCAGGCGCCGGTCCGATATCATAGTCTTTGGGCGGTTCCCCCTTCGGCTCTGATCCCGAATTTGTTAAGAGAATGCAGACTTTAATGTATTAATATATATGGCTTATTGGAAATATATATATATATATATATATATATATATATATATATATATATATATATATATATATATATATATATATATATATATATATATGTGCATATATTTATAAATATATATATATATATATATATATATATATATATATATATATATATATATATATATATATATATATATATATGAATATATATATATACTGTATATATATATATATATATATATATATATATATATATATATATATATATATATATATATATATATATATATATATATATATATATATATGTATATATATATATATATATATATATATATATATATATATATATATATATATATATATATATATATATATATATACATAAATATATATATATATATATATATATATATATATATATATATATATATATATATATATATGTATGTATACGACTAGCTAATTATGTAAATTCCTGTACTCTTGACACTCACCTGATTAATATTACATAAGTCTGATTCACAATAGAATACCTCTGAGCTCTGAGAATATTGTGCAACATTAATATATTTGAACACTGGCGTTATAATCAAAAAAATAAAACTGGGTGATTACTTTATTCCTATAGGGAACTATTATATAAAACTATTCTGTCACTTTGGTTCTTAGTTAAGTGATATAAGTAAAGCATTGCAATAAGCAATGGTGATCGAAATGATACACACCTTAACAAAAAATATATATTCCAGTAAAATAACAATTCATGAAATAATGCTTAAATAAATCTCTCAAAATCTAAATCTGTATTTGAAGCTAGACTTGTGACAGAACCATTGAAAAATAATACAATCACTTTCATTATTGGAAATTTATGAACGAAAGTACTAGCTTATGACAATTAATAGAAAAAAATAACACTTCGATAGTATAAGAGATAAATAATAATTACACTTACATATATGTAACTATTATTCTGACGTCCTTCGGGCTGAAACATGGTTATAGAACGACAAAGCAAAATTCAATGAACTTCACTTTTCCAAATCACACAGGGCCAGTCACATAAAGTGTAATTACATAAAAATGTACTTAACGTCTTTTAAACAAGTACACAAATTTTCACCAAGGTTTTAACACGAACTATGGGATATATGTCGCAGAGGAAAATACTATGTTGCTTGATAGAGGCTGCAGAGAGGACTGTTGGGAACAAATAACTATTGGAGAAGTTAGGCTGGATCTCTCTGTCTGTATGTTATGCATTTTTAAGCCTCTATAAATGTATTCTAATTCAATCTAAAAACATCCAATTCATCATTCTAGCATAGGGGGCAGGGCTTCTTTGGAGCCATATTTGCAAATTTGGCAAGGTGAATTATGGTACTATCGTCGCCCGACGAGGAAAGCTATCAGCTAACTCCACCCATCTTCTCTGGTAACATTTAAAAAAGTAAACTGTAATCTAGAATCTTCATGCATTTTCTAACAATGTGGAAGCATAATGATAGCCCTCGTGGTTATACCTCGTGGTTGTCATGCAGAATACCTTTTAACAAGTTTACATATGACTTCGTAACAAAACTACGCAAAATAAGAATTAAAAGGTTATTGATAAATAGAATTTACATATACGGAACTGAATGAAAAATACAAATAAATAAATGGCGATAGTATTATGTAATTTACATACATTCACTTGATCATACATGAGTGGCACCCATCTTACAAGCTGGCTATTCATCTCTTGAATAGACAAATGTAATATGTGAATAAAATAAATTACTCTATAGTAGCCTGGCTTCATAATATATATATATATATATATATATATATATATATATATATATATATATATATATATATATATATATATATATATCTATATATATATATAAATATATATATATATATACATATATATATATATATATATATATATATATATATATATATATATATATATATATGTGTGTGTGTGTGTGTGTGTATGTATATATATGTGTAAATATGTATGTATAAATATATATATATATATATATATATATATATATATATATATATATATATATATATATATATATATTTACACATATATATACATACACACACACACACACACACACACACACATATATATATATATATATATATATATATATATATATATATATATATATATATATATATATATATATATATATATATATATATATATATGAATAAATATATATATCCCTGTCTCATATCATAGTATAATATAGTTTAAGGTTTTGCTACTGTTTTTTTTTTCTTGGGTGTGGGGTTTACTGAATGTTACTAGTTTTGGTTTAAGGTTGAAAAAAATTGTTTTAAGGATTATGTTCCGATTAAATGACCATTTTTCTAAGAATTCGATCTTTGATGAAGTAATGGGAAATTGTGTGCCTTAAGACTATTGTAATATATATATATATATATATATATATATATATATATATATATATATATATATATATATATATATATATATATATATATATATATATATATATTTATATATATATATATATATATATATATATATATATATATATATATATATATATATATATATATATATATATGCATATATATATATATATATATATATATATATATATATATATATATATATATATATATATATATATATATATATATATATATATATATATATATATATAATTTTATATACATATAGATACATATATATTCCTATTTCATATAATAGTATGATTTAGTTTTAGGTTTCGCTTTTGTTTTGTTTCGGGGGTGTCGAGTTTACTGAATGCTACTACTTTTGGTTTAAGATGAAAAATATAGTCCCAAGGAATATGTTACGTTTAAATGTCCTTTTTTCGAAGACTTGTATCTCTGATGAGATTATTGTGATTTTTTTTTTTTTTGGGGGGGGGGAAATTGGGTGGTGGGGGGGGGGGGTTGTTAGTATGCCTTCAAAATGATATATAAAAACAGAAAATTAATAAAATATTTATATATCTCGTGCTTGAATCTGCTAATGATGGTAAAAAGAGCGTGGGAGAAAAATGCAAACCAAATAAATATATAATTATAATTTCAAAACAAAAAAGATATTTCCGCCGGCATAACAACAATATATCAATGGAAGGAGAACTGACCCTCAGCGGCTTTTTTTTTATATCTCATATTTGCCCTCTAATTATTCATAATAAATTTACATTTTTTCTTCGTTTATGAATATCTCGGGCGTCATCCCTTTTTCTGAGAGTTTCCTTCGTAAAGATCTTTAACAAACACATTAATGTTCGTGTAACAATGTTACCCAAATTTTTTTTAGACCAGATCAATCTTTAGTGCCCATTATAGTTTAATCTTTAATGATGGCGACAGCTGGAGGTAATTATTGTTTTTCATCCATAGTTATTTACTAACTTCATATAAGTAATCCACAGAGGCTTTATATTAATATTTTATAAATTAACAACATTGTATATAGATTCTTGAATGAATGTAAACTACTAAATACAATTCCTTTTCTTCAAAAACGGGATCTATATTTGGTATTACCTATCATTTGTATTTCATGGAAACGGAATTATTTGTTATTTTTACCATGTATGAAAAAGTATCCGTAAATATTTGAAATTAATATATTTTTTAAATTTTAACACTGAATAATTGTCGTAAAAAAAAGAAGTCTGAGGATATATAATAAAACATGAGTTGATGCATAATTGAATACGAATATATTTGTTGAGGCATTCGATATTTTTTTATTTATTGATTGATTTATTAATTAATTTATTTATTAGTAATTTATATATTTTTCTTTTTTGGTAAGTTGCCAATTAGATTATCCTGCTCTTAAAAAATTCAAGTTTCAAACTTCTTAAGCAACAGCTAGTCGGGGCCAGATCATTCAGTGAAATATTATTTTTTTAGACAACCAAATTCAATATAAGTTAATAGTATAGATCTATTTGATCGAGCGATAAGGTTTCTGGTATCCAAAATATTTCTTAAACTACGATGTATGTTTACCGAACATTAAACTTCACTTATTATAGGATTTAATAGTACTCTCAGAAAATTATCCAGTGGGTCCAAAATGAATTTCCAAATTAGATTTTGATTCTTCGTAATAAGATTTTTTCTTTTTTTTTTTTTCATCGAAACACACAAATGTCATATTTGATTTCTTCATGCAGAAGGTTCTATTAACATGAGCCTGTGCTGGTGTGAAGCTAAGTTAAACAAATTTAGTAACAAATACTAAATTTAAGAACTTACAAAACATAATATACAGAGGAGCAAGAATGATAAAAGGTGTTCCACCTACAGAAAAGATCACCCCTATACTAATCGGTTTACAGTGGCTGCCGATTAAAGCGAGGCTTGAAATTAAAATATGCACAATAACCCAATAAGTTATCGGAACCGGTCTTCCAAAATACTTAAGAAAATTGCACACATTGGGCAGACAACAAATTGTCGACATGACAATAGTTAAAGATAGCTTCAAACTTCTGGAACCTAGATATATGTCTACTTTAGGCTGTAGAGACTTTAAATATGCGGTCCTGAGACTATATGATAAGCTCCCACGAAACATTCAAATGATTGAAGACCTTAAGGCTTTCAAGAAGAAATTGAAGAATTTCTTATTTAAAAACTCATACAACAGTGACGATTTAACAGTAAATGAACAATACGTGATCTGAAACTATAAATACTCTGAACGAACAAGTTAAAACGACAGCGTAGGTCCTGTAGAGAGTAGTGTGACGGCCGTAGGGAAAGTTGTGACTCAGAGAAAGGATGGAAGCAACTGAGTGAGTTTATTGTAGAACAGTCTCCTTTATATACAAAATCTCAAAGCAACAAGA
Organism: Palaemon carinicauda; assembly: GCF_036898095.1. Classification (NCBI taxonomy): domain Eukaryota; kingdom Metazoa; phylum Arthropoda; class Malacostraca; order Decapoda; family Palaemonidae; genus Palaemon; species Palaemon carinicauda. Next base: position 26,595,331 of record NC_090729.1, on the reverse strand, counting down.
ATTTTTTTGTTCAAAAGTCGACACTTATCGATGAGAAAACAGACTTGTTATTTCAGGTTCTTAATAGTGCCAGGGGAGAGCAAAGATACAAGCACAAAATGAACTATGTACGATCGTGTGACACACGGTTGGTACATGGCCCCCTCTAAAAATGACATACTGTACATGTTAAATAGGTCGCCCTGAATCTGGAGAGGTCGTAGTAAAAACTGCACCGATTAGCGGCATTGGGTGACTGTAGAAGTCGTTGGTTGGGGAGCGAGCGAGTGGTGGATGATGGGTGACTTTGTTGCCGCTCCGGCTCGTCACGGCATTCATAGGCACATACAAGGTCAACCCATCAGCGACCCAAACTGTGTCCTCTACTGTGCAGGCTAGCCATGCGGTTATAGATGACGTCACACCGCACCACGGTCTGATTTACCAGCCTTTGTTTTTCCGGTATTTACTATTTTCCAGTTTGCTTACAAGGAAGCTGGTGTTCAATATTCCACTCTTTTCCTCCATTTCTACGATAAATAGTTATGTTAGTATATGTTGGATGTCGAAACATAAATTTTAAAGACCGTTATCAAATTATTTAAGAACAAATAAGAAATAATTTTCAGCGTGTTTCCATCTAATCATTTGATGAATGCAGCATTGCCTAAAAATGTAGTTATGCCTAAGATTCAGATACTCTTTATGCTCTAAAAGTTATAATATCATTAAGATAGAACTAGCGAGTTTTCCTGGAATGTTTATATTTAACGACCTAGGTCCTACCAACGTTAGTTTATGGAAATCTTTATGCATAAGTGTGCATAATTCGATGACTGAAAATCCAGCATCACCGATCGCGTTGTTTGTGTCTTTGCTGATGCTCCACATCTCAGGATAATAATAAGAAACAATTTCTTTGATAATGGCTTTCAGCAAAGTGACGGTGATTTTGTCCACTGCTCTTTGCTAAGGGAACTTATGAAGTAAAAGTGATCTGAAAACATCATATAAACTTGGAAAAAACATATAAATGTCAGTGGCTTTCAGCGTATGAATGTAAAATTAGCCGTGCAATTGATAAAAAGAATTACGAAATTGCTTAAATATTTCTGTAGCAAAGGATTATTTTTAGATATTCATTGGGAAGAAACAAGTCAATTTATCTCTGGAGTTCCGTACGATACAAAGATGTCCAGAAATTAATACGGGTTGAACTTACAAAATCAGGATGAAATCATCAATTGCACGACACCCAGTAAAATCATTGATGATAATTGGAAATAATTGACTTTATCCATTCCAAATAGGATTGGCAGTTTCTTGTGAATCTTTGCCAAAATTGTTAAAAATGGTAAAAATCATATTTAATATATCATTTTATTGACTTAAAGAATGAATCAAGATAGACTTGAACATTTCCTTACTTTTTTGTGATAAATGGAAGTCTGCTATCAGCACCCAGCGTTAGATACAGTTAAATATAGTGTTAAATATTATCTATTAGAGAAGGACATTTACCTTATAAGGTAAAAATATAATACAGATCCCAATTGCAAAATAGATAACTTAACAGCTGGAACCTTTTGTTTTCTTGATAATAATAATTCTCTCTCTCTCTCTCTCTCTCTCTCTCTCTCTCTCTCTCTCTCTCTCTCTCTCTCTCTCTCTCTCTCTCTCTCAAGATAAAGATGACAAATCGTTACAACGTGAACTAAGGCTATCTGCGATGATATTTTGTTTGCCCGATGAATGCGACGGTGAAGGAAATGATGTTACAAAAAGAATAAGGGAAGTATAATTGAACGTCTGGATGATGCAAAATAGAAAGGAGGGGTAGACTGTTTCGGCGGTTTCATTGCTCCTAAGTTTCCCTAATGCACTTGGGGGGGGGGGGGGGGGTGGCAATTCGTGGACAGGTATATTTAGCTCAGCAAATAAGGAATTAGTGAAGCCATCAAAAGAATTTACTGATCCGATAAAGAATATTAAAAAAAAAAAAAAAAAAAAAAAAAAAAAAAATTAAAAGTTATCATGGGGAAAAAGGACAAACATGGGAACAGAGTAGTAAAAAAAATAGCATTAGATATTCTAAATAAAATGGGATTACCACTTATAGTCACTTATTTTGTTTGTTGTCGAAATATTTATAGAATAATAATACTAATTAAAAGAAATAACTTCTGCAAGGAAAATAACTATTACAGTTAGAAGGTGTAAAATGTAATGACCATGATTACTTATTTTTATAGTGTGTTTGTACAACTTTATTTGAATAGATATTTTTAAAATTTAGTTTTGAGTCATTAGTAAAAGATTAGTGTAAGAATGTATCTAAATATGCATGCACGTTGCTTATTTGTACAATTGGTGAAACAATATTTCCATAAAGGATTTGATTAGTATTTGCTCTCTTCTGATATGCGACTTTTTAAATCATTTTCCTTAAAAATCTTCTCACAGGAAGTATTTTGTAACGAAATCTAGTCACCTAAATATATTATAATATATATTTTTTTCCGAAATAGAAATGTTATTTTCAACGGGATAATGAAGAAAACTGAACTTATGCAAAGCAAGCTAATGCTGAATTGTACTCTTCGCCGGCCAATGGTGCTCAGTGACGTCACAAAATTCACCCCCCACTTAACGTTTACCCCTCTAATCCCCGCTAACCCCCAGTTTACCTGCGCGTGGGTAGACCTGGTATTCTATAGACCAAGGTCATTCTATAGACCTTGCTATAGACCTTGCATAGGCGTGTGTCCTACGGCATTCATAGGCGAATATGTCCTATGGTATTCATAGACGTACCCTAAGGCATTCATAGGCGTGTGTGTCCTACGGCATTCATAGGCCTACGGCATTCATAGGCGTGTGTGTCCTGTGGATTTCATAGGCGTGTGTGTCCTACAGCATTCACGTCAGCTTCGGTTGAAGTTGAATAGGTGTCTTCTATGTCACAAGTGAAGGCATTGATGGAGGTTTGAAGGTCATGAAGTTGGTTCACATCACGAGGAGAGCTGTCTGCGGCAGGTTGCAGGGGAGTAATACTGGTCATTTTCCTGAGGGTGAGCGAAACACTTTGGTCCCCCATCGGTTGTTGAGAGAACTGAA
>NC_090729.1:26579735-26584735 GCF_036898095.1 Palaemon carinicauda | reverse complement strand
TTTGATAAGAAGTTAACGCCTGCAAGTACGGAATTGGATGTCTATAAACAGATAAAGAAACACATGTCCAAGTGTCCAGATCTCGATCCCGTGTTAACTCAAGTTTTTGCAAAGAATGAAACAAAACCACAAACAGTGAACGTAGTTAGCAGTCCAGTAGCGGGATTGACGTGTTATAACTGCAAACGTCAAGGTCACATAAGCGCAGACTGCAGAACGAAATTTTGCTCAATTCACAACACTGTAACGCATTCATATAGTCAATGTTACTCACGTAAGACACAACAATATCCCAGAAATACGCAGTCAATTCCACAGTCAGTTCCATAGGGAAATAAAAAGAAAAATCCTCATTTTAACAATAAGAAGAAACAACCAAATGTCAATGCAGTTCAGAGTCCAAAACAAACAAACACTTCTTCAAATATCGCTGAGCCTGGGCCATCAAACCAGACCTCGTAAGGTCAGACTAATTTTTCAGAATGTGCAGAGCAAAGCAAATACCACATATTTAACTCTAGAGGGGGAAAGAGTGATGTTAGGTCAAGGTCATTCATGTCAACATCAATAGTATTGAATAATCAATTTAATGTTTTATCAGATAATTGTGAGACAATAGATTTTCCTATGAAACACACGGCCGAATTAAGTAAAACAGTGCATGCTCCCGTAGATTTGCAACGAATTCATACAATAATCAGCCAAAATGAGTTACGGCCAACCTTATATGCTGTAAATTTAGAACACAAATCATTTACATTATTTTTTGACTCTGGTAGTCCACGTAATATTATGGATTTGAAGACACATCATTTGTTGTTTTCGAACTTTCCGATTGAAAAATCAGGAATTAGACTTTCAGGTATAGGAAATAATGAATTAAACGTCATAGGCATAACTCATATTCAGTTCAGAGTTGGTAATCGCACGTTTGCCGATACATTTGTTGTTGTAAAAAACATTAATATGTATCCAGCTGTAATTATAGGATACCCATCTATGGGAAATCAAAACATTATCTTAGCTCCTGCCAAGCACGGCGTGTATATCAAAGGGAAATTCTATAAGTCTTCTAATGCCTTAAAATCAGTTTTGGATAAAAAGGAGACGACAAATGTAACTGTAACGTACGTTGAAGAACCAATAACTTGTCTCACTAATAAAGAAATAATATACGCGACCCAGCAGAATTCTCGTTCACCCGTAATATCATCTTGCACGTAATCTATGGAACCAAACATACCTTCGAATTTAATAGGGCAAATAAAGAAAACACTACCAGGATCTGAAATATTAATCCTTTCCGATACTTTGAAAACTAACGGATTGTCTGTCACACAAGCTATTTATACAGTAGGCTCACATCAGCAATGTAATATCGAAGTCTGTAATCATTTAAATAACACTTTAGTAAGTCACAAAAATCAACATATCTTGGATGTACAAGTTTATAAACATCGTATTCTTACCATTGCTGAAATCAATCACTCTCAATCAGTTGCGGATGAATCCCTTTTGCGATCTATTAAAAATAAAATCAGTAAGGACATTCAAGACGAAGAAATTCAGCAGAAACTTTTTGAACTTTTAACTAAATATCAAGATGTTTTTTCCACTACGGATGGATCCTTAGGAAAAACAGATGTGATCGAGCATCAAATAAGGTTAAAGGACAAGCAGAAAATTATATATGTACCCTCGTACAGACTCCCTATGAAATTCCAGAATGAGATAAATGATGAAGTACGTAAAATGTTAGAGGAAGGAGTCATTAGAAAATCAAACAGCCCTTATAATTTTCCTTTAATAGTTGTACCGAAAAAAGATCGAACATGGCGTATCTGCGTCGACTTTCGTTGTCTAAACGAGGAAACGATCCCTGATCGATTCCCAGTGCCATGTACTGACAATATTTTGTCTTTGTTAGGTCAGAATAAATATTTTACCAGTTTGGACTTACTTAAAGGCTTTCACCAGATATCATTAGAAGAAGATAGTATCCCATACACAGCCTTCAGCACAGCCAGGGGACATTATGAATTTTTACGGATGCCTTTTGGTTTACGTTGTGCTCCTATAACATTTGCAAGAATGATTAACATAGTGTTTGGAGACTTGTTAGGGGATATATTGCATGCTTATATGGATGATCTTGTAATCTTTTCCAACACCTTAGAAGAACATCTACGTAAGTTAGAACTAGTACTACAGAGATTAAGACAACATAACTTGAGGGTAAAGATTAGTAAGTATGAATTTTTCAAAACAGAATTAATATATTTGGGTTTCATGGTGTCAAGCCAAGGTCTTAAAGTAGTCCATGATAAGGTGTCAGCTATACGTAATTTTCCCATACCTACTAATGTCAAGGGAATACAGCAATTTCTGGGTTGTAGTGGATATTACAGCCGTTTTATACGCAACTATTCAATAATAGCCGCTCCTTTAACTGATCTTACGAAGAAGGGCGTAGATTTCATATGGTCTGAGCAACATCAACAGGCATTTAATACTTTGAAAGATGAACTGTGTAGTTCTCCTATCTTAAAATTTCCTAACTTCGGTAAGGAATTCTTCATTGCAACAGACCCCTCAGACTTAGGAGCAGGAGGGGTATTGCTTCAGCAATATGATAAACAATTTTTTCCGATAGCTTTCTATTCTCGAAAATTGAGAACTTCCGAAAGTAAGTATGCAGTAATAGACAAGGAAGGGTTAGCTATTGTTAATTCGCTAGTGCATTTTAAGTTCATAATTTATGGTTATCCCGTTAAGGTTCTTAATGACCATAAACCACTAACAGAGTTCTTTAAAGGCTTCAACCACAGCCCTAAACGAACTCGGTGGCATTTGATCATTCAAGATTTTGGCGCAAGAATCGGGTATTTACCTGGGAAAGCAAATATCATTGCGGATGCATTATCACGCAACCCCGTGTCATCTTGTGCGGAGCCTTTAGCTGAATTAATAGATATATCAACATCCATGCCTATTGTAAAAACAATATCTGAACAAGAAGATTTAGGCTGGAGTGCTGAATTGTTACAGACTGAGCAAAGAAAAGATCAGAAAATAGAAACAATTATAAATGCTTTGAAAGGCAATCATAAAGAAAAGGAATATATAAAGTATAAGCAGCAGAATTATATAATCAAAGATAATATTTTGTGTAGGACTGTGACAAGGAAAACCCGCAATACACCACATGTAACTAACGACCAGGTAGATGTACCAATCTCACTTATTTCCACTGTCCTGAATTGGTTGTATTCAAATCCATTACATAGACAACCTGGGTTCTCATTAATGTCACAGAAAGCTAAATCATAGTTTTATTGGCATACAATGCTTACAGATATAAAAAGACACATAGCTAATTGTCGCACATGTCAGGAAAACAAAGGGCATACGAAAACACCTGTCAGCCTAGGAGCTTATCCTGTGCCCAATCAACCCTTTGAAAGAATACATTTAGATTTGTTAACAGGATTTTACGAGTCAAATAAGTAATAATGCTACAGTCTGTATACTAGCTTAAGGAACGCTTGGCACAAGTGTCCGTATTATGCTACAGTTCACCAACGTCAATGGATCAGTTTGTAAGGACACTTTCGTGGCCTATCGCTCAGTGTGTAGTACACACAGTGACTACCCACCCATGCTCTTAATTAATCGTCCCAAATTAATTAAACTGTTCTTCGCAGAGTTAAAACAGAAGGTTAAAGGATTCTACCTGCTGCTACCACAGATTACTTGAGTTGCTCCTTGTAAATAAGAAAATTTTAGGGAAAAAGCAACTCCTCTCGGATCATGACTAGCGGGTGTACTGTCAGGACCCGATTCGTGAATAACACAGGTGAGTTTCGCCCTTAGTAATAAAAAACCTTGAGCCCGAGGTTTCTCATCTGAACAGCTGTCCTCCCTTAAAGTCTGAAGTTCTATGAAGATAGACCTTTAGGCACCCCACTGGACATAGAGATACATCTTCCTTCAGAGGGTAGATTCTCTAGGGACCCCACCTGATGGTGGGTAGCATGTTCTTGGAAAGAAACTAGGGAGAGAAAATCATGAGATGTAGGTTTCTGGTTTTCTGTAATGAAGCGAAGACAGTCAACTTCTCTACTCGCTGAGACAGGGATGTATTTGGTAGCGGAACAAATTTTAGGCGTAGTTCCAATGCCAGAGGGAACCACATGCTATTTGGCCACTTGTGGGCCACTATTACCGCCTTCCCTTTGAAGGATCTCAGCTTGTCAAGGACCTTCAAAAGGAGGTTGTGCGGAGGGAACTGATAAATAACGGACCATCTGTTTCAGTCAAATGACATAGCTTCCACGGCCTCCGCTAGCGGATCCCCATATGGGGACACATAACAATCCATGTTCTTGTTGTCTTTCGTCGCAAAGAGGTCTATTTGCAGCTCCGGGACTTGACTGGAGATGAAGGAGAAGGATCCTGCGTCAAGCGACCATTCTGACTCTATTGGTGTAAACCTGGATAGAGCGTCTGCTGTCACATTGCGGAACCCTTGAATGTGAACTGCTGACAGGTGGCATTTTTTCCTTTCTGCCAAACGAAAAATGGCAAACATCACTTGATTGATTTGAGGTGACCTCGACCCATGTCGATTCAGGCATCTCACTATCACCTCGCTGTCTAGAACCAGTCTTTTATGGGTCGAGTGGCGAGGATATACTTTCTGTAAAGTCAGAAGCACTACCAAGGCTTCTAGAAAGTTGATGTGAAATGACTTGAAGAGATTGAACCAAGCTCCTTGGACTCTCTTCTGGTGAGAGTGACCCCCCCCCCACCCTTCCTTTCAAGCGTCAGTGTGGATAGATACTGACGGGGGAGGAGATTGAAGAAGTATTGATTTCTTCAGTTACTTGGCATTGGACCACGGCTTTAGAAGCGAACGCAGTCGAGTCGGCAGAGGTCTTATTAGATCTCTTCGCGCGTTTGATGCGTATTTCCTCCAGACTCCTGTTGCATCCTTTAGC
>NC_090729.1:26555778-26573278 GCF_036898095.1 Palaemon carinicauda | reverse complement strand
GCAAGATCCAGAGTAACGATTTTTACGGTCATAATACTTGCAGGTTTCATTCCCCCTGCAATATTATTTCCGAATCATTACATTATTGGAACCCGCAGGTTTGTAATGTATGTCGGACCTTAATGTCTGAAGGTTTCGAGAATCCCAAGTCTACAGCTCGAAACAAATTACGCAACTGGGTGAGAGGTTTCCAGAGAATATCTCCGGGACCTTACCTACCTAATGATAGGATGTGTAAGCTACTATTTCTGAAGGCAAGTGAGGAAATAGTGGTGCCCCAGGCACCAATTATATCTCCCGAGGGCCAGATAGTCTTTGGGAAGGAGGGCAGGAAGTGCCCAGGTGAAGAAGGGAAAAATGTTGTGTCGGAATTGTTTCCGCCTATGCCGGCTCTAAAGCCATTGACGTCGACATCCTTATCTTCTACCCCTCTATTATAGGGAATGGACTAATTATGGGCCCAAGTGAATAATCTATTAGAGAGCTTTCGCGAACAAAGCAGGAAGTAAAATGCAAGATAGAGCTTAGTAAAGCTCCACTTCCCAAGGGTCATACAAACGACCGATGGATCAAGACCTCCCGATATGCTCCAAAACCAATCCCTGGAAGTTTGCTGAGCTGATGCCAATTTTAAATGGCAAACTCTACATCTCGGAGATGATGGGTGCGGTTCCTTTGACCAAAATCCAATTTTGGCCAAGCTTTGACGCTTTTCCTATTTGTTTTGTTCGACTGAAGGATGAATGAAAGTCAAGAAAAGGAACGAAATCGAAGGAAGTCTTGATTTTCAACCATGATAAAGAACAGGCTATTCTGTCAAGTAGCCTGGAAAAGGCCGGTTACTCAGTGTCGAAGGTATCTACAATTGGTAACAGGCTCCCTTCCTTTTTTGCTCCTGCTTCAATTTTAATACCCTTAATGGGGAAAGCATTTAAATCGGTTGCTAAGGCAGTGGAGGCAGGTAGGCCATACCCTGCATGCGAGGAGTGCAAGCCTCTGTCATCAGCCTTTCCAAGACAGGAGAAGGACTGGAAGGAAGTCCAATTTCTCTTGAATAATGAACAAGAGACAAAGGAGAGACTCACAGCCTCCCTATCTCTACAAAACTACTTAGAGTTTTGTTCATCCCATCAAAGTACCCCAGATATGCTCATGGGCTTAGCCAAAATACATATGGCTACGTTAGTGAAAGACCTTTACGGCTTTATGAAAGCTAGGAGAGAATATAGGGAGTTTGTGTTCGTGGCCGCAACACTAAAATATGAGACAAGGAAGCTGATATCTTCCAACTTCTGGGATAAAGACCTCTTCCTCCCAGGTGAGGTAGTTAGGGAAGTGATTAAGAATACCACCACGGAGAACGTAGGTCTTCTCCAAAAGTAGGACATCCTTTCAAAGAGAAAGTCTTCCATGGTTGTGGGTCCCCAACCTAAAAGGAAGACGGGAAATTTCAGATATATATTTCGGGCTGTTGAACAACATCCCATGGCTGCAATGATCGCGATGCCACAGGCAGGTGGTCAAAAATTTAATCCTACTCATCATTCAAAGCATAGAGACGCTTCTAGTAGGAGGGAGGTTCCTTCAGGATCGTTGGACCTTCGATCCTTGGGTACAAGGCCTAATCAAGATGGGACTACGATTTGAAGTAGAAATGTCTCCACCGTCATTTCTTTAACTCCTCCTACAATTCAAAACCCTCTTGGAGGAGTATACCTAAGAGCTTTAGAGCATATAGGTGGTAAGGAAACAATAGTCCATCGTATTCCAGGGAAGGCTGTTTGGTGTTCACGAGAAGGACTCAAGTAATCTCAGAGTCCTTCTGGACTTGTAGCCACTCAACAAGTTCAAATAAAACACCGAGTTCAGAATGTTAATCCTTCTGAACATTTGGACCCTGTGTCAAAAAGGGGTGTTTGTAGTCTTGTCAGACCTGAAAAATTTCCCTTGGCAACTTCCAGCCAATCACCCCATCCCCTCCTATCTAGGATTCAAGTTACAGAGGGTAATGTATATCCAAGGAAAGATATGTCAGACTAAAATCAGTCCTGAATATCTTCATAGGATTGCCAGACTTAGTCATGCAATAACCAAGTCTAGAAATGGTTCAGGCAACAATGTACCTGTATGAGAAGTTGGGGTGGGCAGCATCCGAAGTGGCTGGTCCATGAACATCCAAGGAAATGAAACTGGTTCCCGGAACATCGCGGATGCAAGACAAGCCTCAAGAAGTCTCAATTACCTCCAGCTCAAATGTTTCAATGGCTGTAAAATCATTGAAGTGTGTAGTCACCCCAACTCTCCCTTTCCATAGGAATATAAAAGGAGATTGTAGGGTCGGTCAAGAGACTCGGGTAATCAGTCAGATTCCCAAGACGTTAACAAGGAGGAGTCCTGAACTCTCTCTAGTTCGCAATACAGTAGTGACAGACCCAGTGCTAAAAGCACAGCTGAAAGATGCGTCAAGAGTCTGGAGAAGATACGCATCTAACGCTTGAAGAGATCTAAAAAGACCAATATAGGTCCTTCTTTTATCGCTTCTCTAACAAAGGTTTAAGTCCGAAAGTCCAAGGAACATTTTGGTCCTGTCATGAGTGGGGAATTCTCTCCACGCAGATCAGACTTCCTTCGACTGATCTGGGACACCGAAGCAAGCATGAGACGTCTCAATCCACAATGCTACAAAATGTCTCATACGGTATAGGTGACGTTAACTATCCTTTACCTAAAGGAATGGCACCTGTCAGCAGTTCATATAAAACCGATCAACAATGTGACAGTGGATGCTCTGTTTTGACTCAAGCCGATAGAGTTAGAATGGTCCACGGACGCAGACCTATTCCCTCCAAGATGGGATCAAGTCCCAGAACTGCAAATCGACCTCTTCATCACGAGTGTCTTCAAGAAACTACCTCGAGATTTAGTCCCATACAAGGACCCTCTAGTGGAATTAACAGACATCATGTCTCTGGTATAGAAGGGATGGACTCAGATATCTTGATTCATCCCATCCAATCGCCTGCTGAAGGTCCTCTATTGGCTCCCAAGTAGCCCAAGAGCAATCTGTCCTCTTTAGTGTAGGAACTGAATCTGAGGCTGGCCCTAGATCTGAACCCAGAGCTATATCCGAGGGTTCAGAAGCTAATTGCCTTCAATTTATCACAGAGAACCCAAACCCTTTGGGATCTCAGAAGGCAATATAGAATTCTTAGAGGAATACAAAACTAAGTCAACGAAAAGACAATATGAGTCTTCTTAGAAAAATTGGGTTGCTTCTGTTAAAGCAAGAGGACTGATAGAAATTCCGATGAACTTCTGTCTGTCCTTTGTCCACCTTCATAATCAAGGCCTGGCAGCCAACAAGATAACTACGTGCAAATCAGCCTTGACTAGACCTCTTCTATATGCCTTCCAAGTAAATATATCAAATGAAATCTTTATTAAGATTCCAAAGGCATTTGCAAGGCTTAGGCCAGCACCACTACCAAAGCCCATTTCATGGTCTTTGGATAAGGTCCTACATTATGCCTCATCTATGAATAATGAAGATTGCTCCCTTAAGGATCTAACTCAAAAAGTTATTTTTCTGTTCGCTATAGCCTGAGGGGCTAGAGTTAGTGAAATAGTGGCCCTTTCTCGCTAAGAACGAGCTACCCACTAAGAGGTGGGGTCCCTTGAAAATCTGCCATCTTGAGGAAGATGTCTCTATATGTCCTGTAGTGTCTAAAGGTCTATATTCGTCGAACTTCAGACTTCAGGGGAGAACAGCTCTTTAAACGAGAAACCACTGGATCAAACTTATCCCTAAAACAGGTGAGGGTGAAGCTCACCTACTTTTTTTTATAGAGCAGATCCTGACAGTACTCCTGCAGGTCATGATCTGAGAAAAATTGCTTCATCAATGAACTTCTTTCAGTATATGGACTTTGAGCATCTTCGTTCATTCACCGGATGGAAATCATCCAGAGTGTTTTACAAACACTATGCGAAAAAGGTCCATGAATTAAAGCACTATGTGGTGGCAGCAGGTAGCGTAATAAAACCTGCCCACTAATTACTGTTATAGACAGTTAATTAATTGGGACCTCGAACGTCCTCACTCATATTCTGGATGGGAATCATCCAGAATGTTCTACAAATACTATGCTAAGCAGGTCCAGGGACTGTAGCATTATGTGGTGGCGGCGGGTAGAATTTTTAAACCTGCAGTCTAAGTCTGCGATGAACAACTAATTAACAGGGACTGTCAATTAAAGGGAGAATGTGTCATCACTTTTGGTTTGACCTCCTTTTTATGAGTGTTACCATGGTGACACTATCTGTATTCAAAATCTTAGGTGTGGAATTATACAGATAGCACTAGTGCCATGTGTACGTGGTACACAGTGTTGATAGAATGTAACCGGTACAGAATTTCTATTATAAAGTTTTTCTTTATTCTGAGAGTGGCACTCATCATTTCTCTCCCTTTCAAGAAAGAAATATAATTTCTGTATATGTTACGTGTATAATTCCGTTATCATGCTACACCGTTTTACTGGTTTATTCATTTAATCATTTATTAGGAATAAATGTCTATTAGAATGTATTGCGTCCTAATTCACTTGACAATTGCATGTGTAAAATGCCAGAGTTCTTTGACTTACTAAAGTAAGTATTCTTCATATAGTTGTATGCTCGCAAATAATAGATATAAGAGACAATGATATTGATTTGGCAATATATACAAACTATGAGACTGTTTTTATATTCAGTGTATACTTTTGTTTGTTCATACAATATATGCTAACCTTGAGGCCCCTTTTCTACTGTCTAGAATGATTCTTCCCTGTAGGGGGCAGGAAGCACTAACATTGCTTATGATTACTGATGATGATGGATAACGGTAACGTCATTTGTCTCAATTGGTCCAAATGACATGGCTTGAGCCCCAAAAACGGATTTTGAGCGAAGTGAAAAATCTATATTTGGGTGAGATGGCCATGTCGTCCTGATGGACCTACCCTTATTTTCTAAAAAGAAAAGACCTTCACAGTATCCCTCCCGAAGTACTGTATCAGTACCAACATGCTCAATGCTACAAGGAATGTTCGCCATATTGGATATGGCGATGTTGTGATACTTAATAGTATGAGAACTAGGGTAATCTTAATACAGCTCCCCTTCTATTCTGCCACTCCCCCCTCGAAGTGTTAACGCTCTTAGGGGTGCAGATTGCTATGTGACTTGTCAAGAATACGTCCTCTGATATTATGCGATATCCTTGAGAAAAATTTAAGGATATTTGCACCAGGAGTTAGAATTCTGGATACCTAAAGGTAAAATTCTCTGGGAATATCACTGTAGTACATATATCCCTTAGGAAGCTACTTACAGGAACTTCCATTAAAACGACATTGCCATCTCACCCAAAATTAGTTTTTTCGTTTCGCTCAAAATTCATTATTCAGCTGGAAGTGTGGAGAAACTTTCGATCTATTCTACGCTGTTATCTCTACACTGCATTTTCTGTACCTGGCTTTCTTCCATCGTTCTTTTATCTCTCTTTGTATTTCAAACCTGTACCAACAACGATCACTATGTGCCCTCTTGTGTACCTTATAGTAACTAAGTTTTATATTTTTGTCCAGAAGTTGGTGGAGTTATTAGAGCTGCGTTAAAAGCCTGAAAGTTTGTATTTCAATTACAGAAATTGAGAGAGAATTTTGGTAAGCAGTCGTAAGTGGATAGTAACAAAGATCATAGCGTTTGGATAATTATTCAATGGGATTTATAACAAAACTATGTTGCAGAAGGAAGTGCTTTATCATTTGGTTAGTTCTAAGGGCCGGTCATGAATGACAGTCGAAAGGGACAGTGATAAAGGCCTGTCAGGATATTGCCTTAGTGAAATACCATGTATACATATGATCAGCTACCAAGTCCCCTCTCCACCCAAGGCAGGGAAAGGAATGGTCAGATAATGGCTGCTGAAGAATAAGTTCAAAAGGATAGCCAGGTTGAAGACACTACAAGAAACTACAGAGTTAGATCGGGACTCGATCTTCCATCCATTAGAACGTGACCACATTTTTCTACTAATATTGCATTTGTACACCAAAGTAAATCTTTTTTATTCGACTAAGATGTAGGATTACTTATCTTTTAAACGAAGGTATTTTTTTTCGTTGAAATTCAACTTCACATAAGGAATTTAATATGGAGAGTTGGATAGCTATAGGAAGGACAATTATGTACCTGCACCGTATTTAAAAATTTTCATTTTTGTAGAAAATTATGCTTTCAACTATAGGGGATTTGCAATGTTTTAACATATGATCTTTTTTTAAAGATAAGTTTGCAATAGTTTCTCAAAGCGTAATAGTATCTAAATACAGAATTCATACAATGGTGAAAATCCTAAACGTCTTAACTGATTGTTATTATCACTAGTATAAAAGAACTGTTAGGAATGACGTCTAAACCTTTGCATTGATATTGTGACACCTTAACCCTCCGGAACTGCTTCTCTTTCCTAACTACAACTTCTGGTTTGTCAATTTGTGCGATGACTACTATCACTTCCCTTTTAGTTATATGATTATATATATATATATATATATATATATATATATATATATATATATATATATATATATATATATATATATATATATATATATATATATATATATATATATATATATATATATATATATATATTTATAAGAGTATATATATATATATATATATATATATATATATATATATATATATATATATATGTATATATATATAATTTGTTGGACTGAAACTTACGGTCTATTAAATTTCTTATTCCTGATCTAGATGTTAATATCTGGCACCGTCGTTCAATTAGTTCAATATGCATGTTGCATAAGATTTTTCATAACTCTGACCATCCTTTACATTCAGATCTCCCTGGACAATTCTATCCTGTTCGTAATACTAGGCAGGCAGTTAATTCTAATAGCAAGGCCTTCTGCATCATGAGGCTCAATGCTACACAGTACTCTAGAAGTTTTATTCCAGCTGTTACCAAGTTGTGGAATGATCTTCCTAATCGGGTAGTTGAATCAGTAGAACTTCTAAATTTCGAAGTTGGAGCAAATGCCTTTTTTGTTGACCAGGCGGACATGAGTCTTTTTATAGTTTATTTATGACATATTTGTTTTTGATGTTGTTAATAGTTTATATGTGACATGTCTGTTTTGACGTTGTTACTTTTTTAGAATAATTTATTGTTAATTGGTTCTCTTCATTTATTTATTTCCTTATTTATTTTCCTCACTGGGCTATTTTTCCCTGTTGGAGCCCCTGGGCTTATAGCATCTTGCTTTTCAGACTAGGGTTGTAGCTTGGATAGTAATAATGATAATAATAATAGGAATATACCAGATATTTCAGCAACTTTCAATCGGGTATTTAGATTTTAGATTTTATTGCTTCAAAGATTTCCCGATGAACTCATGGCGAGGTTTCACACGTCTCAAGGCCAGGTATGTTCCTAAGAAGTTTTTGAAGTGATCATTCTACGAACATGGTAAATGCTACGTAACTGTTCGTGATGGATGAAAAAAAAAATATTTAGGTGAATGCGATGGATATATATTAAGGCTATTATCTTAGATAAACGCATAGTTTAAACATCTGTGTTATTGATTCATTGTAAGTATCTATGATAAATGTATTCTTATTACCGGGTTGAATAGGAAGCAATTGACAGGTATTTGTAATGTCTACAAATTTCAAAGATACTGGGGCCTCTATGACTGCTTGAGACCTGTTTATCGAGAAAATTGTTTCTATCTCTTTCCTTTTGAGCATTTCTCTTTTGTTTGATCGTCAGCGGTTAACTCTCTTCCTAAAAATATTAAAAAAAAAAAATAATTCTATTACTTTTGTTTTTCACCCAATTTCCTGTTATACAGTTTTTCTCACTTCTGATTTTCTTTCTTGATATTATCTTTCTAGGTTATGCTATAAACCAAAAATTATTAGAAAACATTGATGCAAATACTCTTTCTTTTCCCTCTTATGATGTTAATCACAACGCAAAATTCTATAAGTCTTATTCCTGCTGTTACTAAATACATTTCGTACACTTTGCTCTGTCACAAATAATATTTCCCTTCCTGATTTATTTGTTTACTTCACATTTTCCTTCATGATTGTTTTACTTGCGATTTGAAATACAGATTTTCTTATAAAAGTTATGAAAATTCTGTTACTGAAAGCAATGGTAATGGTAATCATGATCATAAAACTACCGGTAATAATAATAATAATAATAATAATAATAATAATAATAATAATAATAATAATAATAATAATAATAATAAAGTAATCTATGTACTAGTATTAGTCTTAATCGAAGCCTATAAATGAAATATTCATATTGAAGAAGTTTTTCTAAGCTTTATTCTTTTGAATGTAGCCAGAAGTTGCAGAGAATGATTAAAGAATTTTGCATAGATCATATATTAAGACTCGATGCCCTCAAAGTTGAGGTCACAAAGTAAACATTAGTAAGTACCTAGAGCTGTGAGTTATGAAATCGAAAACTGTAATTGGCAACATTTGATAACGTACGGCAGTAAAATATGAAGAAATGTAAACTGCAAAGTAAGCGAGTTAGATGTTGCCATGAATTTAGTTGATGATATGGAATAAGAGACAGCTACTTGTGGAAACGAATGTTTTAATTTTTAAAGTAATATAGTAGCCATGATACTTCTTGAAAAATCTAGCTTTTAACGTGACTGAATTAAAAAAAAAATGCTTCTTAGAGAAACACTACACTCAGTATATATCAATTAATGGAGACGGACGATACGAATATGGAATGTGTATTCCAAAAAGTGTGAAAGATTTTAATATACTCAAATTATTGATCTAAGTAAGTCTAATTGAAATAACTATGCCGCAACTACTTATGGGAATAAGTTGTCAATAAGCTGAAGATTCAAATAATTATAAAGATGAATAAGACCTCCTTTGCTGTTAGGGTAGTGATATAAATATGCAAAAGATCTTAATATCAATAAGGTATATGAACCATTTCAATGATGGAGATTCTCTATAGTTTCATACATTCACATTATCATTTATTTCAATATGAAGTAGCAAGGAGGCCTTAAAGAGATCCAGAAAATACTTTATGAATTAATTAAACAATGAAGGGTTGTCCTAACAGTGACCCCTTTGAAATAAAACAATTATTCCATTGTAAGAACATAAAAGAAAAAGAAACAAAAACTTTATAGCAGATGCTCCTGCTCTTTGTCCTTCACACAAAGATAAGTTATCTCGGTACTCTGTTTCATCTGACATTTTTTTTTCTTTTTTTTGGCTTCCTTGTAAACGCCAACAGCATCGCTGCAAAGAGGAAAAATGTATTTCCTTCTTTTATTTCTTGGCCTCTCCTCCGACGCACTAATGGTAATCTGCGTGAGAAGAAAATACTGGTATCGAAAAAAGTAATTTGCAAGAATTGATTAAAAGAACTCCTGATGTACATAGCAGATAAATCGTAGTTATTTTAAACAACCAATAAAAGAACACATGTAGAAGCAAGCGAAATATAAAGGAATTATGATATATTGCATCTCAACTCGAGAGAGAAACCTGGAAGAAACCTCATTGAATTTCCTCCGCGAAACACAGTGAAAAGAAAATTTCTCGAGTCTTCGTCGTCTTCAGTATGGAAAGGACCAAGATGTAGTGGGTAAGACAGGTCGTCCAAAAACATCATCGGGAAAAGATTTGGACAAGACCGAGAAAGAGCTTTGAAATTATTTTACCGTCTGCAGCCGGAGAATTCAACGAGAGAAGAGTTGTTCAGGATAGGCTATACCATTCCAACAGGAGAGGTCCGAGGGAAATGAGAGATACTTGAAAGGAATATATGCATAGAATTTGTGTGTATTAGTTAGCGCAATGTGTGTTGGCGTAGTTGTCTTTGTGTCTGTGTATTTGTGAAAGAACAGGAAACGGAGATATCCCAGTCGTCTACATAAAATCATTTAAACTGTAAAATAATAAAACAAATTATTATTATTATTATTATTATTATTATTATTATTATTATTATTATTATTATTATTATTATTATTATTATTATTATTATTATTATTATTATTAGAAAGAAAATTCGATGGTGCTTAACCTTCTTTATGGAATACATTTCCAAAGTTCATTCATCTTTATTTGTTTTTATCCTGACTCACTAAATAAACTTTTAATCTCTCCATATATGGAAAAGCTTCGCTATAACAAATACTAGTTAACCAAATAATATATCTATGCTTCAATATATATATATATATATATATATATATATATATATATATATATATATATATATATATATATATATATATATATATATATATATATCATCCAAAGAAGAAAAAGAACGAATAAAAAAATGCCACCCACTTAAGACTTTAGCTATGATAGGTAAGAAGAAGTGGAATCGTTAAAGTTCAAAGACAGAACAAGCCGTTTGATGTATGATAACTCAAAGGGAGCTAGAAAATCATTATGGCTTGTTCCTACAGTAATTGAATTTCTTTTTTGTTTTCCTGAAGTTTTCATAAGGATGCATGATTTTTCATATTAAATAATTCTTGATTACCCAGTTTCTCCAATAAAATTGTATCGCACATGGCTACAATATCTCGTCTGCAACAACCTATGAAAGTATTACCTATAGAAACCCCAACTTCCCAAGCACATTTATAAATAATGTTGGATCTCTTGAGTTTTTCTTTGTATCCAAATAATATATCAATCTTGAGTAGATTTATTGGAATTAATTGAATATTGAGATAACCGAACTCTTGTTCTATTATTTCTTTACGTTTGTAGGAAAACTTGTTGACTAATATGTAAGGATTTGTACACAGTGCATTTTTCTTCTTCACATTATAAGATGGTATAGGAGTAGAGAAATATTTTGAGATGAGCAAAGTAATGACTTTGTGAACCATGCTTTTACGGTAAGAGTTTCACGAGAAAAAATAAAAACAAAAGAATACTAAAACAAAATTTCGTTAGAATGTTCTGAGAACCAGCTCGAGGAATAACGCAGAGACCTATAAACCAGTGTGTATATGGCGTTTAGTTTAGAATTTCATAAAGCATCAACTATAAAAATTGTTGGTCTGATATTTTAGTCTTTGGGTGATTCCGCCTGGGGCTCTGATCCTGAGGTCGTTAAGAGAATCCAGACTTTAATGTATTAATATATATAGCCCTTTTGAAATATGAAAGAAGAACGTTTAAATGTGCAAAAATTTATCATATATATATATATATATATATATATATATATATATATATATATATATATATATATATATATATATATATATATATACACTTATAATTCTGATTAAAGTAGTTTACAAATAGTAGCCTCTACTAATTTTTCAGTTAAAATTCGAGTATTTTTTAAGTGTTTTCCAATAACTCTCTCCGGAATTTGTTGACCGGCCGTACTTATGGTGATCTTTGATCCCGGCCAATATATGAATACACATCAAAGCTCTTGGAGGGATATTTAATTGAAATAGACTGGCATTGATCAATATTATCGACTCGTGTATCTATCTATATATATATATATATATATATATATATATATATATATATATATATATATATATATATATATATATATATATATATATATATATATATATATAGATATATATATATATATATATATATATATATATATATATATATATATATATGTATACTATATATATATATATATATATATATATATATATATATATATATATATATATATATATATATATATATATATATATATATATATATATATATATATATATATATATATATATATATATATATATATATATATATGATAAATTTTTGGCACATCTAAACGTGTTTCTTACATATTTCAAATAAGCCATATATATTAAAACATTAAAGTCTGGATTTTCTTAACGACCTGGGGATCATAGCCCCAGGCGGAACCGCCCAAAGACTATGATATTGGACCAGCGGGGATTTGAACCCTCGTCCAGGATATCTGTCTGCCAGTGACCATACCACTCGGCCACGAAGAAAGATAAAAAGTCAATGACAATTCTTCTATACATATACCTGTCAAATTCAGGTTTTCTATACTTAGAATTGAAATCAACCCATCTTCACCATCGTAGCTAATTGGTAGGTTTGGGGCTTGACATTCGATTAATGATAAATTTTTGCACATTTAAACGTGTTTCTTTCATATTTCAAATAAGCCATATTTATTAATATATTAAATTCTGGATTCTCTTAACGACCTGGGGATCAAATCCCCGCTGGTCCGATATGATAGTCTTTGGGCGGTTCCGCCTGGGGCTCTGATCCCCAGGTCGTTAAGAGAATCCAGACTTTAATGTATTAATATATATATGGCTTATTTGAAATATATATATATATATATATATATATATATATATATATATATATATATATATATATATATATATATATATATACATACATATATATATATATATACATACATATATATATATATATATATATATATATATATATATATATATATATATATATATATATATATATATATATATATATATTTAGCAGAAGCCATTAGGAGATAGTAAAAAAAGCTCTAGTACCAAACGCTTTCATGCATTTCTTATACACTTCTTCAAGGTAAAATAAAAAGTAAGGCGCAGTTGAGGGCTGTCAATAAGTAAAACAGGATAAAAAAAAAGAACGGTTAACAATTAAGGAAATGATAGAAAAACCATGTAAAGTAACTATCATTGCCAAACAGTCAAACAACCCACAGCCAAAATTTGTACTTGAACGTAAATCGGTCATAAACACAAAACAGGTAAACAGAAATTTCATAGTTCTGCATATTTGAACAATATTGGTCCTGATGAAATTATCTAATTTATAGAAACCAGCACTAATATTAAAAAAGAAACCATCATATTATATCGTTATAATACTTGATTCTATAACATTTCTTTTTACATCGCTACAGGGGAACAGTTTTTAAGTGTTAATCCAGTTTATCAAATGATTATATCAATTCAGTGAACAAAAAATGCGTTGGACATATTACTATCTGGAACATAATATTTATGTTCATTTAATCTTGTTACCAGCATTTTACCACTTTGCCCAATATATTTCTAATCACAACCATTACATGTTGATTGAATCATCATGAATATTGCATAAATGTACCCTTATCAATTAACGACCAACAGCTATATAAATATTTCTTTTTTTTTTTCTTCTTCAGCTATAGAAAATAACTCTGAGGATGATATACACATTTTGTACTGATAAAGATGACGATGAATAAAGATGAAAAGATTAATAATTGAAATAAATACAAATGACATATCGGACACAAAGTATCGAAAGAGGAAATAGAGTTTTGTTAGAAAAAAAAAAAAAAGTATCTAACGACCTTCTGTTACAACTCATAAAAATATTCAAGGAGTTTCCACCTCCTTCACAGCTTTAAATACTAAGCATTAAAACGTAAGAACTAAATAAAAAAAGAACTTCAGAGAGAGAGAGAGAGAGAGAGAGAGAGAGAGAGAGAGAGAGAGAGAGAGAGAGAGAGAGAGAGAGAGAGAGATAATACCAAAATTTATAAATGCCTTAGGCATAATAATTTCATAAAGATTAAAATTAATTTTCAACCTATATCCTACTTGTTGAATCTCGATTTATATTATAATCACAATTACACAAATGTCTGCAGGTGAAAGGACTAGTTATTACTCTCTCTCAAAAAAGGTATTTCGCGACAAAGAGTCAAGGTTATGCCTTTTCTTCTTCTGTCTACGTTGCAGTGTTTCTTCAGTTCACGTTTTTCTCAATGGTCTGAATTGCAAAGCTCCAGGAGTTTCTCGAAAGGAAATGACGTTATGAAGACGTCTTGTAGTATTCAAATTCTTTGTCCAGACTTTGAAACTCTCACTTCAAGAACTGAGAGACAGAGATTTAATATTGACTCCCAACTGAAGCAATATAACTTTAGTGAAACCATTTTGCGTGGTCTTTAAAGTCCCTTTTGATTACATCCAGATATGAAAATCTATATGAAATCCCAAGCCGAATGGAATTGGATTTTGCATGATCTTTTGTGCTTGAATTGGTCACAATTATGTAATAGTGTGGATACTATTGTCCCTTTGAATGAGAATATAGTCAACATAATTGATAGGCATATCCCTTCTCGTGTGCTAAGGGACCGAGTGAAGTACAAACCTTGGTTGAATGATTAGACTTGCTTATTTGGAGAAGCAGGAGGCCTATCATCTTTGGAAGGGTGACAGATACGATTTGAACTGGAATAACTATACTCAGCTTCGAGCTTTTGCTCAAAAGAGTTTATACCTCAACTGAAAAGGAGTACAATTTAACCATAAAAGAAACCCTTTCTGATACAACTCAGGAACATAAATGTTGGTCTACCCTTAAATCCGCACTCTTTGGTGTAGATGCAACAGTTCCTCCATTAGTTAAACCAGATGGCTCAGTCACTCCCTGTCAAAAGCAAAAGGCAACCCTTTTGGCTGATGTTTTTGCCAGTAAACAGACTAATGAAAAACTTGAACTCTCTCATTCATATTTTCCTGAGGCTAAACTAACTAGTTTAGCTTTACGATCTCGTGAAATTAAAGCTCTGTTAATGGACCTAGATGCTTATGGAGGTGTAGACCCAAATGTTATTTTTCAATTGTTTTTTATAAGGGCAGCAGATTTCTTAGCTCCAAAGTTATCTGTTATTTTGCGCAAATTAGCCAGAAGAGGGGCTTTTAGCACTTGTTGGAGAATTGGTAATGTTACTCCTCTATGTAAATGTGTTTGTGGTAGCTCAAATCCCTCTGATTTCCGCCCAGTTTCCTCAATTCCCATATTATCTAAAGTTTTTGAGCGTCTTCTGGCAAAACGTCTTAATAGGTTTGCTGAAGGTAATCATCTGTTCTCTAGCTTGCAATTTGGTTTTCGTAAAGGCCTTGGAGCATGTGATGCCCTTCTTACAATCTCCAATGCTGTACAGAAATCCCTTGATTGTGGTCAGGAAGTTCGTATGATTGGCTTTGACTTTAATGCTACCTTTGACCGTGTAAATCATGAGGCCCTTGATTTCAAACTCAAACAGATGGGAGCGGGTGGGTCGTTTCCTTGCATTATTATTAATTTTTTAGGTAAAAATCTCAAAGAGTTGTTGTTGATGGGCAAAATAGTGAGTATAGGAATGTGATATCCAGTGTTCCACACGGCAGTCTTCTTGGCCCATTACTCTTCATACTATATACACATGACATATGGTTTGGCCTAGAAAACAAGCTTATTGCAAATGCAGATGATTCTACTCTCTTTTCATCAATTCTATCCCCTGAATGTATATCTGGGATTGGTGAATCCCTTAACAGAGATTTAGCTGAAATTAGTGCATGGTGCAAATTGTGGGATATGAAGTTGAATCCTAAAAAAATTCAAAGTATAATTGTAAGTAGGTCAAGGACGGTGGCCCCTCAACATCCGGATCTCAGTATTGATGAAGTGTTTTTAATTCTTTCATTCTACCTTGTTTTGAGTATTGTTCTCGTGTCTGGTCTTCAGCTGCTGATTCTCATCGTAATTTGTTGGACAGAAACTCACGGTCTAATTAATTTCTTATTCCTGATCTAGATATTAATCTTTGGCACCGTCGTTCAATAAATTCATTATGCATGTTGCATAAGATTTTTCATAACTCTGACCATCCTTTACATTCAGATCTCCCTGGAGAATTCTATCCTGTTCGTAATACTAGGCAGGCAGTTAATTCTAATAACTAGGCCTTCTCCATTATGAGGCTGAATGCTACACAGTATTTTAGAAGTTTTATTCGAGCTGTTACCAAGTTGTGGAATGATCTTCCTAATCGGGTAGTTAAAACGGTTGAGCTTCAATAGATCAAATACGGAGCAGATGTTTTTATGTTGACCATGCAGACATGAGTCTTCTATAGTCTATATATTACATATCTGTTTTTGATGTTAATAGTTTATATAGGACATATCTGTTTTGACGTTGTTACTGTTTTAAAATGATTTATTGTTAACTTGTTTTCATCATTTATTTATTTCCTTATTTCCTTTCCTCACTGGGCTATTTTTTCCTATTGGAGCCCTTGGGCTTATAGCATCTTGCTTTTCTAACTAGGGTTGCTGCTTGGCTAATAATATTAATAATAATAATAATAATAATGGGAAGGGATTTTGCAGCTTCGATAAAATACATTATTCATCTCTCTCTCTCTCTCTCTCTCTCTCTCTCTCTCTCTCTCTCTCTCTCTCTCTCTCTCTCTCATCACGTATTTAGGACAAAAAGGGGATGCTGAATCCCAAATTTATCCTAGTGAATAGTAAAAAGGATACGTCAATTCAATAGTTTCCAGATTTTTTATTCAATTATTTTAAAGTCGGCAATATAACATATTGCTATCTGGCATAAAGATTATTTGTATTTCAATAAATCTCTTTCTAGAAATGGAAAAACTCCGAGTAGAAAATAAAGCCATTGGATATTATACTTTTCTTCTTGTGTTTTCTAATTTTAGTTATGATTCTTGTCTTCAAAATTTTACTATATATCACATAATTGATGAAATGAGGCAGATAAGAGAAGAATCATTAACACTTTTCAATCATTACTCATTGTACTCTTTCATTTTCAACGTGTTTTTTTTTTTTTTTTTTTTTTCTTTTTTTTTTTTTCTTTTTTTTTTACTTGATGTTGTTATCGAGTAACATATTTGGGATTTACTTAATTATAGGGAAATGATGATCATATAAATATTATCATGTACTGTTAGAATTTACTCATTGATGGTACATATTGTGTATAGAATCTTTATATCATCATGCCCGATTTGTATTACAATACTATCCATTAAATATAAGATGGAAGCTTATTAAAGCCATTCCAGTATTCATAACATCTTATATATAAAAGATGATCTTTTTATAACTTTGAAATTTCCCAGCATTGATTCTTGTGACGACGGTGCGGATACGAGTATGTCCAAAGGCAAGGAATGTTATTAAAGATCAGGCTAAAAGCTAGAAAACGTTGATGATTTATACAACCCTTTCAATATGCAAGTGAGCCTTTCTGTTTTGCTAAAAAATAAACTGTTAAGAATTTGACGTAAAAAAAAATTGATGAATAAATAAAATGGTAAAGATCCTGGAATAAATGTTGCCATGTGTTTGAGTTTTTAGAACGAATATATTCACACATAGGAAGGATATTATGGACACCATTGTGTGAACGATAATAACAAAATAGGCTATGATTATGGTCACCTGTATTTTACTGAAATACAGCTGACAATAGTATGTCCCTACGAAGAAATTCCTATTAAAATTACGATTTTTTATTTTAGCAGTGACATATGTTGATAATTGAATTAAGG
>NC_090729.1:26540778-26550778 GCF_036898095.1 Palaemon carinicauda | reverse complement strand
GTAAGACCCTCAACCCCTCAACCCCTTCCCCCTCTGCCTTTCGTGACGGTGTGTCATGACAAGACTCCTTCACCGGTATTCTGATAATCACCCCGGCTTGCTATGAAGATTGCATTAACAGCAGGTGTTCTGCCTGCGGCAGTTAATTCCTTCGTGTCACTACCACCTTCCCCCTAACTTCTCTTCCTTCATAGGAAGTTTATAAGAATGGGGGAGGACTGAGACGTCTTCTGACGGTTTCCAGCAGGAAACCTAACATATTTTAGAAAGTCCTCAGCTCTCTCTTGAGCTGCCATCCGGATTCCAAGCCGTTGATTTTATTGCCGGCAACAGGCTAGTTTGTAGATGGGTTTAAGCCAGACTCTGATAGATTCTTTCCCCTTCCATTGAAACTTTCATTCTAGTAAGGAGACCGTAGGTGGACTTATAGTTTTCCTACACTTCCCGCTGTTATGTCCATTCACAATAGTAGGAAATTCTCCTTCCTTAATCTTTCTCTATTTCTTTCGGTTAGCATCATCAGATACTAACCCAGGACTGGCAGTGACTGCCATCAGACTACTGAATATAATTATACAGTAGTACATATGTTTTCTAACATATTCTCTGTTCCCTATTGCAGACGATTGTGGAGACCAGGATATTTTGTTGACGTTAAGTAATCCCTTAAGACCCAGATGATTTTCCTTGATCGTCGGGGATTTACAATACCCGATTGGTATTAATACAGTACTAGATTTGGATAATTTTTGGTATAAACTACCTACTAACTCTAACTCTAGTTTCTAGATTTTCTCTACCTTATACCTTCCCCATCTGGGAAACTTAATATTATTACAGACGGAGTTCTCAGCAATAGCCTGGGAGAGGAAATTCAGATGTGTCTTTTCTTATTTCCTTTTAAGCTTACTATTCTAAGCTACCATATTCAATAGTGATAGCTATTGTTATTATACACTGTATGCTTTATAAACCCGATATTTAAAACAATATGCTCATGTAAATTATTTTTCTTTACAGGATGACCCTACGGAGAAGTGCGAAGTGATGTACCGCAATCACAAGGGTAGGGACTTCTGTGGCCACACAATGAGGAGGTCTCATGCAACCCTGCTCAGTGTTGATTGATTGATTCAAAGTTTTCAGGCATCCTGACATCTAAGGTCATTGACGCCGGGCTCGGTGTTACCAGATCTCTAATGCCAAATTTTGCTAGACTCCATTTAAGATTAGTCTAGACCCAGCAAAATTATACTATCGGGATGGTGAAATTATGTAAAGCTCATGCTGACTTTCGGAGCTACTTTTTTTTTTCCAAAAAACTATTATAAACATAATATTTAAACGTAACATGCAACGGAAAATAAAGGAGAACAACTTTACTTTTATGGGGATGTAGAAATGGAAATATTTTTAAGACCAAACTTCATAAACAACTTGCAAAAATTGTATAAACATAAATATGTAGACTCCGACGCCAGGCACAAATGGTTTCAACACAACTGCCTGACTGTTGAAAATAAACAAAAGAAATTTTCAAGCCCCTATAAATAAGGTTTACCTTAAAAGCAACTCATTAGAGATAAAAATGAATAAAAAAATGCAGTTTAGCTAAAAGAGAAAAAAAAATTGTAAACATGAATGGTTATTTCTAGTGGCTGTTTATTTATTATAGATGTCTTTATTCGCTGATCAAATCCTATCTCGTGAAGGTTCGAAGTTAACGCATTCACCTGCTTTTCTTACACCTTCTCCACATCAGAGTTCATTTGTCATTGAAGCATTGGACAGCCTTTTTCACTTCTCATTCTTCTTCAAGTTGACTAATGAGAAGATGCGCTCAGAGTCAGCATTTGGGACCGGAACACTTAGCAAAACCCTGGAAAATTTGGAGGGGATTTGATAATTTCCAATAGCAGGAAGATTACTCGCAAATGACTCGATGTTCGTATCCTGTGACAAAAATCTGTCAATGTCACCATTTATCAGCTATTGACGTCACTCATTATCTAACTCTTTTTGTTCACACTCTTTAATGATATTGGGAAATTTAGAGGAAATTTCAAAAACTTATGTTTTCTCACCTCCTGCCAAATCTCTGGGATCAACAAAAGAACACACCTCTAACAGAGTTAAGTTGTTAAGTGGAAGCCATTTTTTTTAACTGCACTGCTAATTCTACCAAAAACTTCAGAAGGCGGTCAAACATCATACTAATGTACTGATCACCCCTCACATTTGCAGTATCCAGAAGCATCCTAGCAAAAATCACACCACCATATATTTGGCAAGCAGGAAGATGGTTATGAGGGTCTCTAGGATCAATAGGAATTAGCTCCTGCATGAGGACTTTCAAAATTGATGGCTTGATGAAGCAGTTGACAATCTGAATATACAGCTGGCTGCAATCCTTGACAACAAGAGGAAAATTTGCGTGAGAGCTTTGGAAGATAACATTCAGTTTGTCAGTCATTTCAGAATATAATCTAAGAATTGAAAGTATGAATGTGTGTAAGGATTTCTAAATTCACCGTACAAAAACAAATCAGAGCACTTTAACCAGTCCTCAGTATGAGGTAACTGAAAGTACAATTGGAAAACTTTCCACTGATCCAGAATTCTTGACACACACGTACTTAAAGAAAGCCAGCGCATGTCATGATGTTTCAGAATTCGTTGCTGTTGACAATGCATAAATTCCTGAAAATCTTTAAATCCCGTAATATCTTGCTTGAATGAGAAAAATGAGAATTACATTCTCGGATCAATTGTTCCAGTGACTGTGGTAGTAGTTTGGTTGAGTGACTAACGGCTAAAGAAATGAAATGAAAAACAGATTTTATCAAAAACAAGTTAGGGTTTTTATCTCTCAACCTAGAAACAATGCTATTGTGGCTACCAAAAATCACATTAGTTGTGTGAGCAGACAATCCCACACATTTAGATAAATCTAAATCCTTAGCTTTTAGTTCATCGTAGAGACCATCAAAAAGTTGCTCATCAGTTTCTCCTTTCACTGCTGGTAAACCAAGTAAATGGGTTTAAATTTTCTGCACAGATAAATCAAAATACTTCACTATGATTGCCTTGACAAACTCAGTAGAAATGTCAGTACACTCGTCAATTATGAGTCAGAAATACCGAGCTTCTTTAAGATTTTTCCGTAGGTCTGTCCTGAAATGTACAGCAAGAACATTGTCAACAATAGCAGTTTATTTGGTGCGCTTGCTTGCATAAGCTTTCGCAATTTCTGAATCTGGGAACATCTTTGGAAAAACCATAGACATATGATCCATCAGTTTATTTGCAAGATGGTGCTCCACGGCCATGGCACCTGCCAGGATGTCTACCTTAGAAGTACCATTCTTAATGTTAGTAGGTTCTCTAAATATTCTAGACACCTGCAAATAAAGGAAAAATCAGGGAAATGACCCAGTCTTATAGGTCTACGGTTATTTTTATATTTTAAACCTGACCTTCAAAATTCAAGAAAGTTCAGTTACAGTAATCCCTTAGTTTATTTTATTATTATTATTTCTATTATTATTATTTTTTTTTCTTTTTAATGAAACCTACCTTAATGCTTCCCTGAGATGGCTCGGCAAGTGATTGGTATTTCTTTGATTTCATATGGGTCTGTAGCTCAGACAGCTTTGGCTTCAGGGTACAGTTGCACATCTTATGAAAGGAACTTTGGTTTGTAGTAAAATTTTTATTCCTGGCGAGCCAGCAATTCATCTTGGGATCTGCCAGTCACTCACCTCGGAACTGCTGTGGATATGATTTCTTAGCAATTTTTCTCTTAATACCAGAAACCACAGGCTACTACTTTCATCCGTGTCCGAGGAGGTAGAGGGCTTACATTGATAATCACAAGCCTCTCTGCTTCCTTTCTTCGATATTTTGAGATCTGTCCTGTCTAAGGATTCACAACTTCAAAACATTGGCGGCTGCACTGTACCATTCGCAGTCCAAACACAAGCCACAAATCACAACCAAGTCCATATGAGTAATTACTAGGTCCGGGGAGGCGAGGAGGTGGTCTGTTAAAACAGCTTTCCTGGAGTTTGACTGAGCGGCCAAAATATGTACAGGTCTTCAGGTACAGGACGGTTTCATTTCTTAGTCGACGTTGTAAGACTTCACAGAAGCCGTTATTATTTTACAGAAATATTTAAAACTTTGTAAACGATATTGTTTTGTTTACTTTTATTACTGAAACATTTCCATTGCATTTGTCTTAATTTTCTCAAATTATGTTATTTTTATGCAAAATTTCCTTGAATTATGCTATAATTGTAATAAATTGATGACTACGCTTAATATTATGCTAGTCTAGGAAAATACGCTCAAATTATGCTAAAAGCATAAAATTATGCTGTATCTGGTAACACTGCTTGGAATCTAGAGGAATTTAACTAGATATTTTATTCGTGAGCTTTTAACAACATGAATAAATTTTCTATAAAACAGACACCAAATTGTCTCCGACACATGATACAAAAGACTGTTTAATTGTCTATGGTAAATTGATTTATCATGTTATATTACTGATAATTCTGGGTCCTCTCTCTGCACGAGTCTAGTTCTACCAGAGCTGAAATTACGAATTTCTATCTATAGATTCAAGTTTTTCTTTATGAAAGTCCGTGGTTAACCTTAGTGTTTCGATAATTTTCTACCAATTTCAGTGTGTTCTTCCCCATATATTTGTATGAAAATTTTTTTATACATTGTGAGCGGAGAAATACAACAGTTTCTTTATTACTTGACGGAATTTTCTAATGTGCTCAAAGGTATCACTAGATGACCTTAGTGAGGTTCTTTAGGAATGAAATACAGATATATCCGGATTTGAGGAATGTTTGGGGCGTTGTTTTCTTATCACCTTATCCAATAGGTAAATACTATTTGGGTCATGATTGCCTAAAGAAACACACAACTAGGGCAAAGTGTTAGTAAATGGTTGTTCGATCCGGCAGTGATCTAAAATGGCTAAATGCAAGTTTCTTAAACAATTTTATAAAATCTATTTTTGGGCTCAAGCCACGTCGTCCTGATGGAAGTTCCTAAAGTAGCTTCCTAAGGGATTTATGTTACTACAGTGATATTCCCAGAGAATTCAACCTTCTGGTTCCAGAATTCTAAATACTGGAGTGAATATCCTTAAAATTTATCTCAAGGATATCACATAATATCAGAGGATTCATTCTTGACACGCCACATAGCAATCTGCACCCATAATAGCGTTTACGCTTCAAGGGGGACGCGGCATAAGAAATAGAAAAGGGAGGCCATAACAAGTTTACCCCTGTTCTCGTACTACTATTGATCATCACCACAGCGTCATTCTCAAGATGGCGGACATTCCTAATATTGTAACGATTTCGCTCAGTGGTGTTCCCTGTTGATCTAACTTTTTGATCGATTTGCAAGGATTTTTATTATGCATTCTCCAGTTTCTTTCACCTTCGGAAAGTTGAGTATTGGGTCTTTACAAGGAAATTTTTTTTAGCTCCCGTTTCACAGTGAAATTAGAGTAATATATTATGTTTAGAGCTCGCCTATACCGGAGGTGCGATGAGCGCTGTCGTTCGTTAGGCATGAGTTATTTAGTTAGGAGAACGACTTCCTGGTTTTAAATAGCATTAACTAATCAATTAATTACGGAAGCTATTTAGGCAAATTATACTTTTAAAGATATTTATAATGTGCATAATTTTCCTTTCCATGTCAATCGTATAGTTAGAGTTTCGGTGAGTGAGGTAACCGAGGTCTCGTCTCGCCTATGTAACCTAACCTAGGCTTTCTATTATACGTTCAGACATTTCCCCGGTTACCCTCATGTATTGAGATTTCAATTATACAGAGATAGTTATCTCACAGAATTGGATAAAACTTTACACGTCTCCAAGAAGGAGATTTAAGGGTAATCTCTCTTCCCTCTGAGTGTAGCTTTAGGCTACAGCCTTAGTGGGTCAGCCTCAAATTTCTAATTCAGGCATGATTTTCCTACGTTTTTTTTCTTTTTTTCTGCCCTTCCCCTGTAACCGCAGATGCAGATTTTTGGGGTTTCGGCCAGAATCTCAGAGTATTTAGTCTGTGGTCGGTAGCTGACTGGCAAGATGAATAGAATTCTTTTGAAAGGTTAGGCTGCGGACATAGGAAAGTAGACCTCCCTAAAACACTCCTGAAGGGTCTGTACGATATGACCCTTCTCCCTGTGACCTAGCAGACTAGTCCTGTGTTAGTTGACCCTAAGAGGAAGAATGGAATTCTTCTAATGCTTAGGGGACACTGGCACTGGAACCCCATTCCCTTACCGTTTAGAGGTGGTGGCGAAGGTGTTACCAACCTTTTTATCGTATTATTCTAACCCTAGGCTAAGGAATAGAATTCTTTAGCCACATGGGATAGTTCTAATAGAGGAACGGAGTTCTGTTAGGTAGGGCAGGACAGGCTACGGCCTGCTCCTGCTGTATCTTTCACAGGACCCTCTTTTCCCTTCCCTTCTATCACTTTTATGTTGGCGAATCCCGGCAACCTTACTGTTGCCGGTGGGTTGCCGAGATCCACCAGACTCCCCCTCTATAGCAGTTTACAGCTACAGGCCGGCAGTCATGACAGCTGCCGGCCGGCAGTCATGACAGCTGTCGGCCGGCAATCATGACAGCTGCCGGCCGGCAGTCATAACATCTGTCAGCCGTCAGTAATGACAGCTGCGAGCTACTGGGGATGTCAGTTGCTGGTTGGCAGTAATGGCTACTGCTGGGCGGCAGTCATGGCTACTGCCGGCTGGCAGTCATGGTGATTACTGACAGGCAACCAGGGCAGCTGCCGGCCGGCACCTGCTAGCCATGTTGGCTGTGAGTGGGAAGTCCCTTCTGTTACAAAAGGTTCTTCAGTTCTCCCTTGAACTGCTAGCAACAGTGACTGCTGCCGGGGTGCTGCCTACCTGGCCGACACAGCATGGTGCTTACTCAACCAGCAGGACGCCGACTCTACTGATACTGCCGGCCGGCACTAGGTATAGACAGAACCTTGCCGGCAACAGTACTGTGGCTGGATGGAAGCTTGAACTTTATGTTCTCCCCTTCCATTGGAACCTTCTTTCTGGAGAAAGGTATTAAAATTAGACTTTTACATCCTTTTTATAGTGTTAGGTAATCTGTTCTCCATGCTATCTCTCTCTCTCTGGATGTGCCGGTGTTAGCTAGCTATACCGACGACATGCCGGCTGAACTACAGTATATGTTTATACAGGTAGTTAGTATTTTTGCAATATAGGATATATTGCAAATAGAAAGCTTCTGTATATATTATACTAGTAGTGTTTTTCCAATATATTTTGAATATCCAACCCAAACATTTGTGGAACTTAATCTCATATTGAAAGAATTTAATTTCTTCAATATTCTGATTAGAAATCAGTCTTCAGATTACCTTGCAATATTAAAAATTTTCAAGGATTGGAGGTTACACTCCTAACCCTGAAAGGGCAGAGCCCCTATCCTCGAGTCGCCATGATTAGGAAACTCTACGTTTTAATTTTGTAAGGGAGGTCACAGCAAATAGGTTGGGTGGGATACACAAATATATGTTTTTCATTTTCTCCAGTCCAGCTGTCACTGTGCAGTCAGCTGATTGCCATATAGGCAACACATTGGCTGGATCATACTATATATAATTATACAGTAGTCAGTAAATTTCCATATATTGCATAATGCAAATAAAAAAATATAGTATGATTATACATTTATTATTTCTAGCATATTTTGGGTACCCTCATGCAAGCTTATGCAGCAGCTGCTTATGCATTGAAGGAATAGTGTTTCTTCATTAAGCTGATTTAGTAATCAATCATCCGTACCCCACAGTATTTAGAATGAAAGGGACAGTGAAGCATATACTTCCTTATCCCTAGGGGTTAGAAAAAACCCCTTTTTTCAGTTGGAGTTCCTTTGAAAAGGAAATTCCTAACCTTTAATTCTGAGGGGAGGTATCAGCATTTGCTTGCTGGTGATACACAAGTATGTGTCTCCTACTATCCCTTTATAGCTTGGTATCCTAAGGTATTTTCTTAAGATAAGTCTTTTGATATATTGGTTATCAGTGAGATAATCAATTGTATTCTCATTCCGTTTTCCTTTCTTTATAGGAGGAACACCAAATGTCATATGTTGCAGTCGTCTGCAAAACTAAGATTAAGTGTTTTTACGGACATAATTCATGCAGGGTTCAAACCCCATGCAATATTGTTTCCAAATACCTGCACTATTGGAACCCGCAGACCTGCAAACTATGTCAGGCCCTATTGTCCAAGGGTTTCAAGAATCCCAAGTCGGTAGAGACTAGGGATGCAGCTCGTTTCAACCTACGCAACTGGGTGAGAGGATTTAAGAAAATATCTCCAGGACCTTACCTGCCTAATGACAAGATGCGTAGGTTACTATTTCCAACAGTGAGTAAGAAAATAGTGGTGCCCCAGACACGAGGTACATCTCCCGACGGCCAGATAACCTTCGGGAAGGAGGGCAAAAAGCGCTTACGGGGAGAAGGGGAGAATGTCGGCTTGGAATTGTCTCTGTCCAAACCGGCTCAAGAGCCAGCGACATCGATATCTCTGCCTTCTATCCCTCTATTAGAAGGAATGGACCAGTTATGGGCCCAAGTGAAGAATCTAGTAGAAAACTTGTGCAATCAGAGTGCACAGCAGGAAGTGAAATACAAGGTAGAGCTTAGGAAAGCTTCACTTGTCGCTCCTCAAGGGTTGTACAAACGACTAATAGATCAAGACCTCTTGACATGCTCCAAAACCAATTCCTTGAGTTTTGCTTAATTGAAGTCGATTTTAAACATCAAACTCTACATCTCAGAGAAGATGGGCGCTGTTCCTTTGGACAAGATCTAGTTCTAGCTAAGCTTTGACGCTTTCCCGAAATGTTTCATTAGACTAAAGGATGAACCAAGATCAGGAAAAGGAACGGATCAAATAAGGTTATGATTCTCAACCATGATAAAGCATAGGCTATCCTATCACGTAGCATAGAAAAGATGGGTTACTCGGTGTCAAAGGTATTCACACCAGGTAACACGCACTCTTCCTTTCTTGGTCCTGCTTCAATTTCATTCCCCTTTAGGGAGAAGGCATTTAAATATGTCACTGAGGCAGTAGAGTCAGGTAAACCGTGCCCTACACTCAAGGAGTGCGAACCTCTGTCACTATCCTTTCCCAGAAAGGAGAAGAACTAGAAGGAAGCCCCTTTAACCTTTTCAGTAGGAAGACTTGTCGCCAGTCGACAATTTAAGGAAAATCTCCCTAAATTATCTGAGTTTCTCTTACAGTATGAACAAGGAACAAAGGAGAGACTTGCAGCCTCCCTATCTCTACAGAACTACATAGAGTTTTGTTCAGCTCATCAAGATACCCTCAAGGTCTTAGCCAAAATGCATATGGCTACATAGGTAAAAGACCTTTATGCCCTTATAAAGACAAGAAGAACATATAGGGAGTTTGTGTTAGCTAATGCGACAGCGAAACCTGAAATAAGGAAGCTAATATCTTCCAACATCTGGGGTAAATACCTCTTTCCAGACGAGGTAGTCGTCACCATGGAGAAAGTAGGACTTCTCCAAAAGTGGGGCATCCTTTCAAAAAGAGAATCTTCCAAGGTTGTGGGTTCCCAACCTAAGAAGAAGAGGGAAAGGTCTAGAAATCTATTTCGAGCTGTCCAACAACACTGCAGTAGTAGTGACTGCGCTGACCCAGGCAGGTGGTCAAAAATATATTCCTACTGATCAGTCAAAGCATGAAAATGCTTCTAGTAGGAGGAGGTTCCTTTAGGATCGCTGGACCTTTGATCCTTGGGTCCATGGCTCCTGGAGGAGTTTACCTGAGAGCTCTAGAGCATACAGGTGGTAAGGAAACTATAGTTCAACGAATCCCAGGGAAGGCCATTGTGTGTTTACGAGAAGGACTAAAGAAAATTCAGTCTCTCTC
>NC_090729.1:26501066-26511066 GCF_036898095.1 Palaemon carinicauda | reverse complement strand
TGACGGTGACCAAGAATGGAAATGGTAAGCAAAGGCTTGTTTTTTATTACAAACTTTTTAAGGATTTAATCAGTCTATAGTCTGCTTATCGCATAGAAATCTATTATAACGTTGCCAATATCTTTCTCATAGGGGAAAAATTTAAAAAGTTTTTTATAATGGATTTTCTTTAGATATTTTTGAAGCGGCGGTACATCTTTACTAAAGTTCTTAAGTCTGTCAGATATTGGAGATCTAAGGAAGTGAAGATTGAAGTATTTTTAGATGATGGCATAGCTGCGGATGGTTGTTTTGAAGGGGCATTGGATGCTAGCTATTTACTTTAAAAAGCTTCAAGATTTGTATTTATTTACAAGAAGGTATAATTGGTTTTCAGACTCTAAATTGTATTTGGAAAGGTTTACAGAGGACGAATACTGAAGGCGAATTTCGTAACTACAGTATTAGGATAAACTATGTCGTTAAAGACCTTGTTTAGATGCCAAACTTTCTGAATTAACGAAAACTTTATTTTAACGAATATATTTTGGACAGAATTGTCTGTTACATAATTTCCACGAAATTTGTCGTGAAAGGTATTGTTAAAATGAAAACGATAAAGTATTTCTGTATTTTTACATATTGAGCAAAGCTAGTTGAGAAATTAATGAAGAAATATCAGATGCTCTGGTTGAGATCACGTTTTGACACAGAAATTCATTCTTTTTATTTTGGTCGTTACTTTAACTATATACTTGCATCAGACTTATTTAACCTATTACTTCATTGTGACGCCTAAGATGTAGGCAGTTTATCACTATATTGTGACGCCTAAGGTGTAGGCAGTTTACCACTATATTGTGACGCCTAAGGTGTAGGCAGTTTATCACTATATTGTGACGCCTAAGATGTAGGCAGTTTATCACTATATTGTGACGCCTAAGATGTAGGCAGTTTATCACTATATTGTGACGCCTAAGATGTAGGCAGTTTATCACTATATTGTGACGCCTAAGATGTAGGCAGTTTATCACTATATTATGACGCCTCAGATGTAGGCAGTTTATCACTATATTGTGACGCCTCAGATGTAGGCAGTTTATCACTCTATTGTGACGCCTCAGATGTAGGCAGTTTATCATTATTGCGACGCCTAAGATGTAGGCAGTTAATTACTATATTGTGTCGCATCAGATGTAGGCAATTTATCACATTGCGAAGCCTCGGATGTACGCAATCTTATAAATATATTGCGACGCCTCATAGGGAATTTACCGCTATATTGTGACTCCTCAGATTTAATAGTTATATTGTGACGCCTCTGGTGTTGGGAAATTTATATGTTGTGACACCTCAGTAGTAGGTTTGGAGTAATTCTGAAGTTTTTAGCGATGAATACAGCGCATTTTTTTTTATATGTCATGAAAAGAGTGGTTGGAAACTGGACAGCAAATTAATCTTTAAAATTAAACATGAAGGAGCAGGAGGTAGTCGACAAAATTATGTAAAGTACTTTGGCAATGTTTGAACGTTGTTCCAGATAAAATTTTAGATTTTAATGCAAGTAGGTAGCAAAAAGCCAGATTTGGAAATCATAGAAAACCAAAGAATTTAAACTTGTACTGAATACACTGTTCAGGTCATCAATGTATGTTAGCCCAGAAAGAGTACAAAAGAGCGGATTTTTCGAAGTGTTGTCAACTAACATGGATGAATGGTCAATTCTTGCTTACATTTTTCAGAGTTATGGACTTGTGAGAGTTATTCATTCTTTAGACTGTTTTGCTACTTTTAAAAATATGTTGAGGTTTTTAATCTCTAATATTGATGTCCAGGTACAGAGGCAATTGATGCTTTAACTTGAGGTTTGGTGCTTTATACCAAAGGTTATTAATAAAATGGAGGTAAAAATTCTTAAGTAGAATATTCCAGAGGGAAAGTCCTCTCCATCTTGACTGTTCATATTAACGAGGGAAACTTTATTGTTAAACTTTGAGTGTTTACGTAACAAAAGTTTTATTACACGGCAAAGATAAGGAGAGAGAGAAAAAAAAAAGGAAATATTCGCTGAAATTTAACTTTGATATAGAAGGTAAAGGTTTTTGAAATTACAAGTATATATGTACATTGTTTTATTTTTGGAATCTGCTTTCCAGGATCGTGGACGCAATGAAATGCCAGCAATCGTCTTTAACGGTGGCATCTAATTTGGACACGAAATTGGGGGACCTCAGTTGTCATGGTCATCTTCTATCATCGATGAATGACAGCACCGACAAGGCCTACCAACTTGTCTTTCAACAAAGAGAAACTTACAATAATGGTCACGAGCAAAGCGAAATGCCATTGTATGTTGCTTTATTTATGACGCTTTTATTAGATTCCGGCGCTTTAGTAATCTCCAGTGATCAAGCTATTTATGCCATAACGTGCATGCATGAAATGAGGGGTTACATAGATCCAACGGAAAATTCACTTGTTAAATCCTTGCAAGCAGCTGTGAAACATTAAGCTGGTAGATCGGTGCATACAAAGGATCTTTTTGATAATATGGTGTTGCAGAATCTGTGCGGATTGTTTTCCTATATTAAAAAACTTCTTTATTATTTTGATAAATCATTAAAGTTTTCTTATCTGGGATTTGGGGAATTAAGTTTATTGTAATTTGAAGATTTCTTAGTTGAAAAAAAAAAAAAAAAAAAAAAAAAAAAAAAAAAAAAATCACCAATACTGAAGTTTTTGATATCGGAAGTTGTCACAAATGCTTTTCCATATTTGATGTCTTTTGCTTGATACAGAGTAAGCTGGAATGATTTTGTCCTTTGATCGATTTATCTTTAAGAAGTTAAAGCTCCTGTAATGTAACCAAACAGAATTTTTTGTTAAAACTGTGGCTACAAGTTCAAACATCGCAAACGATAACGTCAAGGATAGGTGTCTTCGTAGACATGAGTGTTGGTAGTCTGTTTCAAGTAAACATGTTTGTCAAAGGCTTCAAAAAGAGGTTAAATGTGTAAATCATTCAATCGGAACATTTATTTCTCTCTCCATTTTTTTCCTTCTCTCCCTTTCTTTGGTATTATCTAGGGTCAACCGGCACGGTGCGCTATAATGCAATTTAATGTTTTATTATGTTTATACATGTAGAGAATGCGGAGTGAAGTGAGGACTAGAATTTTTTCGCGTTACGAAGTATAGCGAAAAATAATTGTCCTAACGACAGGTAAGCAGATCTTAAGTGTCTTGTTACTAAAGTTCAGTTGTTATGTAGGCAGTGGCCAATGAGAATTTAGTGTTGGGTGAAACGTATTCGATGTTTGAAGAGGTATTTAGGAAGTGGTCACTTTCTAGCGCACGCTAGCCCGAGCAAGTCGAATTTATTATTAATATTATTATCATTATTATTTATTAGTAGTACAAGAGTGAGGTTCCACCACTCAAATTTGAGTTACTCTGCATTATTGCCGTGGATACACAGGTTTCCATAGTTTTTTTCAAAACTTGAGATTTTGTTTTTTATCTATGGTTTTTCCTGGGCGGCAGAGGAGGCTTATATGTTAATTTGAAAGTTTGTTCATTTTGTTTTAAATATGCACTGCTATATCAGTACAGAAGTTTGTAAAAGTTATTAGAATATGTGATGTTACATCTATATTGTTTTCTAAAAGTATGATTCATTGGAAAAATAAACCTGGCGTCAACCGGCACGGTGGGCTATAATGAGGGTCAACCGGCACGGTGCGCTATAATGCAATTTAATGTTTTATTATGTTTATACCTGTAGAGAATGCGGAGTGAAGTGAGGACATATATATATATATATATATATATATATATATATATATATATATATATATATATATATATATATATATATATATATTTATATTTATATTTATATATATATTTACCTATATTTTTATATATATATATATATATATATATATATATATATATATATATATATATATATATATATATATATATATATATATATATATATATATATATATATATATATATATATATATATATATGTGTGTGTGTGTGTGTATGTGTGTGTGTGTGTCTGTCTGTGTTCCTGATTGTGTTTGTATGTTTACAGAAACCATGATAACTGACAAGATATTCTCATACCATACCTTTTAATCAATGGGAGAAAAAAATTACTTTTATTTCGGTTTTTTCTTTTATTTTGTAAAATAAAATTTATAATGAAGTCAAATAAAAAAGAGAGTAAAGTTTTCGAGAAAAAAAATCCTCTTTTCCATATACAAATGAATTATATAAATATATATATATATATATATATATATATATATATATATATATATATATATATATATATATAAATATGAATATATATATATATATATATATATATATATATAAATATGAATATATATATATATATATATATATATATATATATATATAAATATGAATATATATATATATATATATATATATATATATATATATATATATATATATATATATATATATATATATAAATATGAATATATATATATATATATATATATATATATATATATATATATATATATATATATATATATATATATATATATATATATATATATATATATATATATACATATATATATATATATATATATATATATATACATTATATATATATGTATGTATGTATATACATATATATATATATATATATATATATATATATATATATATATATATATATATATATATATATATATATATATATATATATAT
Source organism: Palaemon carinicauda (assembly GCF_036898095.1). Classification (NCBI taxonomy): domain Eukaryota; kingdom Metazoa; phylum Arthropoda; class Malacostraca; order Decapoda; family Palaemonidae; genus Palaemon; species Palaemon carinicauda. The sequence continues at coordinate 26,506,326 of NC_090729.1, read as the reverse complement.
ATATATTTATTCATACATATATTTATATACAATATACGTGTATATATATATATATATATATATATATATATATATATATATATATATATATATATATATATATATATATATATATATATATATATATATCTGTATACATACATATTCCCCATATTTCAGGAAAAAAATCCATCAAATTTACTAAATTTCCCTTATATCTTGAAAGTACCTGTAAATCGAACAATAAATAAGAAAATTAGTTCCACTTTTCCTGTTTAGTTATTACTATCCTCTTGCTGTACCTCTTCTACTTCTACAGCAAGCGTTGTTTTCTTTTCTGAAATGTACTTTTTGTAAATTACATGAGTATTGCCGTTTTCAATTTCTTTTATCAAAGCCTGGCTTCACTCCCAATATGTATAATCTGCATTGTATTTTGTTACAGCTTGCTTTGCCAGAATTCGAGCAGCAACTGTTTCTGCCAGTAAGGAGTTAGTGTTTCTTGTTTTAATATTATTAACTTGAGAAAATATCCGTTCCATATAATCCGAGGAGTGAGGCAAACAAGTGAGGTTTGTCATGAACTTATACTTAAGCTGAAATTTTCGATTGCTCAAACCGTCTTTGATTGAGCCCAAATTATACCATAAATGTGGTACAGTCCTCTCAGTGATGGTGATATCTTTGACAACGAGTCTAAAACTTCTATATTCGTCATCGAGTTCGCTCACCTGTGATGGTGGCACTAAATATGGTAAAATATTTGACAGCTTTATTATTGTCGGTGGTGAAACATTTATGTCAGAGGCAATGGCTGGATCCAAGAAGTTAAGTTAGGCGATGACGTCATTTTCGTCGAGGGAATTTTTTTTTCTGATCTAAACACAAAGTTCGACAAGGAATTTCAAACAATCTGTTTTGAATCTTTTCAAAGTTTCTGTTGGTAACGGCTTATTGATGAGATGAGCCATCCCAGCTCCTCCCAGATACATATCTTCTAGTCACTCTAGTGTCTTGTGAAAACTCTTGTTACTCAGGTCATTATCACAAAGTTTGACACTTTGCAGAACAGATTCCTTCAAAAACCGAGCAAAGCTTTGTATTTGAAGTTATCATAAAACATAATTTGTGTAGACGGAATTCTTCTGATTGAAATTCTACGTTAGGAGAGTTAACTTTCCTCAAAATGTACTGCAAAAAGAGAAGCGTATGTTTTGTCCCACAATTCTTCTACGGGTCATACACACGTCAAGCTCTTTCCACTTTATCCTCCATCGACTCAGTTTGAAAATAAACCAGAAGTTCATCATACTGTTCAATTTAGGCCCTTTCAACATTTTCTCTGGAGAGCCATCTTGTTTGTGCTAATTTTGGGATCTTATGCCTAGGAGCTGATACCACACCCTGAATTAGCTCGAAATAATTTTGTTTCACTTACTGCAGCGGCTGAAATATGATGTTATGTCTTTCAAAAACCCTTCAGAATATGAAGGCAAAACGCTAACTGCATTACTAGCACATAGGGCAAAGGAATGACATACGCATCCTATTACAAATACAGATGGTACTTCGTCTCTCAGTAACTTTTGAAACCGATTTTTGACTCCCAGCATTGTTGAACAATTATCAGCACCAAGACCAATTATATTTTGCATTGGTATATTTCTTCCTTCCAACAAAACTTTAAGTGAAGAATAAAGTCCTTTTGCACTACCATCTTCAACAATGACAGTATCTAGTAACCTATCGACATCATCTAATTCGTTCACTTCGAAAGAACGAACCACAAATGCCAAAACTTGTGCAACAGTTATGTCCATACTCTCATCAATTATTATAGAGAACTTTTGCTGTTTACAAATGCTATCAAGAGATTTTTTTTTTTTTTTTTTTTTTGTGAAACGCTATTCCATGCTGAATTACATACGACAGCTTCGTCTCTTTCATTGACAACTTCTGAGCCGCTTTACTTTCGGGGAAAGCTATCTTACTCAATGTTAAAAAGTTATCTACGTTCGAAAATGGCAGGTAATGTTCAGCAAAATATGCAGCAATATAAATTTCACTCTTTGCGATAGCTTGTGATTCGCTAGATGACTCTTTCACCTTAAGCCCCTATTAAGCCCCTATTACACGTGTCCGGTTTCCTACTGCCAACCTTGCTTGCGGCGCCGAAGGATAATTGTGGTTTACGGCTAGAGCTATTACATGTATTTGAACGGCCGGTGGCAAGTGGGTCAGTGTGCCACTGTTTGTGGTGGAGGAGTGACATGTCTTCTCTCGACGACAATCTCGTTGCTATTGCTATAGCGTGCTGTTTGAAGGTGAAATCAAGAAAAAGGAAGATTTGGTCCAAACCCTGGCTGCGTAAACGAGCCAAATACTCTCATGTTAATTTAATGAAGGAACTAGCACTAGAAAAAGATGACTGGTTTAACTATATGCGAATGGATCATGAGACATATTTGGAACTCCTAGGTCAGGTTTCACCTTTTATAGAAAAAAAGGAAACTTGCATGAGAGAAGCAATTAGTCCACATGAGCGTCTTTCAGCCACTTTGAGATTTCTTGCTACAGGAAGAACATATAGCGATCTAAAGTTTACAACAATTATATCGCAGCCTTCTCTCAGTGCAATAATCCCAGAAACAGGTGCAGCAATCTACAACTGTTTTGGGCCAAAATATCTAAAGGTAAGTTTATTTTTGCACAAATATCTATAATTTCTCGTTTTAGTTTGAAACTTTAATACCAGGTTAATTAAAAAAATACAGAATTTTCAGACTTTATACCAAAGTATCCATGGTTCATAAATGTACGTGTGTACCTACATTACTTTTGGATAATATCATGTCTCATAATTGTAATCTGCACTTGGGCTTGGAGTAGGTACAGGAGTGCTTGATAGAGATTGAGCTTGGTTAGGACTAGGGCTTGGAGTAGGTACAGGAGTGCTTGATAGAGATGGAGCTTGGTTAGGACTAAGGCTTGGAGTAGGTACAGGAGTGCTAGATAGAGATGGAGCTTGGTTTTGGGCAATTCGTGAATAGGGCGTCAATGTGCCCATTTCACCCTCGAAGATAGCGTCATTTATTAGTTTTTTAACAACCGGATAAATCCGAGGGTTTGTTAAATGCAAGCTTTGTAACCTTTTAGCCACATAAATACCAAACACATCATATTCCGAATTTGGAGGTGCTTCCATCCTTTTTGCTACAAGGTCCAAACCGTGATAAGCTTTGCCTTGTACCGATCTGCGCCTTTTGGGTGGTGCAGGTAGGACTGATGTATTATGCCGTGAAGGCAGTAGCGATGATTCATCCTCATGCTGGGTTTCCCTCTCTTCAGTAAGATCGTCTTCTTGAGATTGCTGAAAAAAAGAAAATAATTAGTAACATAAACATGGAAATTCTGCTTGGAAAGACCGAAATAGTACTAATAGAATTTTATAAGTAAAATAGGTATTTTTTTAAAATAACTTCATGTTCAATCTAGCACAAACTATAAACCTTATATAATGAATATTTCTCTATTACAATTTTTTCCAGTTTCCATCAACACAGCATGAGTGGGAAGAAATCGCAAAGGAGTTTGAGAGAGTCTGGAATTTTCCACACTGTGTCGGAGCTGTGGATGGCAAGCATGTCAAGATTGTGCCACCTCTAGAATCAGGATCATTCTACTACAATTACAAGGGCTTCCATAGTATGGTACTAATGGGCATTGCCAATGCAAAGTATGAATTTATTCTTTGTGATTTCAGCATCAATGGTCGAATTTTAGACGGAGGGGTAATAAACAGGACCACTTTTTATGACAAATTGTGCAAAGGACATTTAAATCTTCCGCCAGAAAATAAAATCGAAGGTTCTGAAAAAGTATTACCTTATGTGTCTATAGGCGATGAAGCTTTTGCTATGAGAACTGACTTTTTAAGACCCTTTAGTCAAAAGGACTTATCATACGAGAGAAGGATCTTTAATTATAGCCTGAGCATGGCTCACAGAATTATCGAAAACGTGTTTGGAATTTTGGTTTCACGATTTCGTATCTTTCAGACTGCTATAAATTTATTGCCAAGAAATAATAAGAATGTAGTATTGGCTTGTTGTGTATAAGGTATTCTATCCCAGATGAGTCTCATGAACAAGCTGAAGATAATATGAGTCAAGTCGAACAATCACTAGCAGGCTTGCAAAGAGGGACAATGAGAAATCCCCACAATGCTGCTAAGAAAGTACGAGATACATTCATGAATTACTTTAATAACGAAGGAAAAGTTGCATGGCAGGACAATGTATAATATTCTAGTTTGCTTTTCAACTGAATGGTAATGAATTATCCAAATATTTAAATAAAGAAATAGTGTGAACTATTCAAGTGAATATTTGTAAGCTTTCTTTTGGTTGTAAATAAAATATGACATGATTATATATACATGCCTCTTCATTGATTTCCTGTGTATTAAGGCTCATGTTTGAAACAGATGGTTCACATTCAACATTTTGGTCTTTGATGAAATGCAGCAGATGACAATATGATTGATTGATTGATTGATTTAAAGTTTTCAGGCATCCATGAAAATATGAAAGTTTGAGCGTATAAATGGAGTCTGAACTGCTCCCTGAACTTTTAGACACTTGCATTTTTTAAGCTCTTTATTGTATGTGCTCCTCAAGTTGTTTATTTTCTTAACAACAGTATCTTTATTAGCTTTAGGATCAATTTCTTGAAGTTTATTTACTAATTTAGCATATGCTGCATTTCTCACTTCTCTGTTTGAATAATCCTTAGATTTAATGAACCACAAACATGGCACATTTCGATAAATTTCTATAAAGTCACTCAAGAAATCACTGTCGCAAGAGCTTGCCATGGTGGCCACCTTTCACTGTCAGGTGCAGCCTCAGACTGATGTCATACCATACAGTGAGCAATTACACGCTACGTCCTTAGTCCTGACGTACGACGGCCATACGGCGAGCTCTAGTCCTGGCGAATGTTCATCCGGTCAGTCATGGGTGAGCTTTCATACAGCCGATTTGCTATCAGACGCTCCGGTTTGACCATATGCAAGCATCGCGACTGATGGCGCCGTAGGAAACCGGATAAGTGTAATAGGGGCTTTACACTTAAGCCCCTATTACACGTATCCGGTTTCCTATGGCCAACCTGGCCTACGGCGCCGTAGGAAAATTCTGACTTACGGCTAGAGCTATTATACGTATTTGAACGGCCGGAGGCAAGTGGGTCAGAGTGGCACTATTTGTGGTGGAGGAGT
>NC_090729.1:26479236-26481736 GCF_036898095.1 Palaemon carinicauda | reverse complement strand
AGTGTTTTAATTCTTTCATTCTACCTTGTTTTGAGTATTGTACTACTGTCTGGTGTTCATCTGCTGATTCTCATCTTAATTTGTTGGACAGAAACTTACGGTCTACTAAATTTCTTATTCATGATCTAGATATTAATCTCTGGCACCGTCGTTCAATTAGTTCATTATGCATGTTGCATAAGATTTTTTATAACTCTGACCATCCTTTACATTCAGATCTCCTTGGGCAATTCTATCCTGTTCGTAATACTAGGCAGGCAGTTAATTCTAATAGCCAGGCCTTCATCAAGAAGGTCAATACTACACAGTATTCTAGAAGTTTCATACCAGCTGTTACCAAGTTGTGGAATGAGCTTCCTAAGGGTAGTTGAATCAGTAGAACTTGAAAAGTTCAAAGTTGGAGCAATTTTTTTTTATGTTGACATGAATCTTTTTATAGTTTATATATGATATATATGTTTTTTGACGTTGGTTATAGTTTATACAGTACTTATCTGTTTTGACGCTGTTAATGTTTTTGGAATGATTTATTGTTAATTTAATTTTATAATTTATTTTTTTCCTCATATAAATTACTTTCCTCTCTTGGCTATCTTTCCCTTTTGGAGTCCTTGGACTTATAGCATCTTACTTTTCCAAATAGGGTTGTATCTTGGGTAATAATAGTAAAAATAATAATAATAATAATAATAATAATAATAATAATAATAATAATAGTAATAATAATAATGGTAATAATAAAAATGATAATAATAAAATTAACAATAATAATAATAATAATATTATATATACACTACTGTATATATATATATATATATATATATATATATATATATATATATATATATATATATATATATATATATATATATATATATATGTGTGTGTGTGTGTGTGTGTGTTTGTATATATATATATATATATATATATATATATATATATATATATATATATATATATATATATATATATATATATATATATATATATATATATATATATATATATATGGTGTGCTACTGTTATAAGCACACATTGAGTATGTGTTGTTTCAGATGTATGTAAATGGATAACTGAATACATCTTATTAGCTTTAAAGTATATATTCTATAAAAACAACAGAGTTAAACATATCCATCACTGGAGGAAGCTGGGTTGGTCAGATGACCAATTCTGGTGAAGTATAGATATGAACTGACTAACTTATCGATATCACAGATATCGTATGCTTAGTTTATTTTAGATTCGTCATAAACTCGGAAGACACCTGTTATATATTTTTTTTTCTCTTTTATTTTTTAACATTCCGGCTTATATATTTTTATTAGATGCCGAGAGAAAAAATGATTTATATCTTTTTTTTTTTTTAAATGTTGTTTTAAATATATTTTTAACAATGCAAATGTAGAAAATTTCTTTAATTACATATTACTAGCGTACTAACAGCTTTTCATACAAACTCTTCCCGACAAATTACTCCTTTAGCGAATGAGGTGGCCACTCAAACAGCTTTGAATTGAATCAAGTAGGGAGTATTGTCGGGACTAGGCGAATCGTTCCTTTGTAGCTGCTTGCTGTGCCGTAACCTACGCCAAACAAGGATGTTCACGGCGATAAATATCACCACCATGATACCCAATCCTGCTAGTAGTATGGGGTGAAGAATTTCCTTATAAGTCGGTGACAGGTGGTCCATTTCGGTTAGTTTCATCAACCGCTTGGCAACTTGTCTGTTGTACGGGAGAGGGAGTGCTGGCATTGTAGAGGTCCACGTGAAGTTCGCGAAGTAGGCTCGTTCTCTGATGATTGTCCATAGACCAGTCACCATGGAATTCGGGGAAGTCCCGACACAACCATCTGCTGCGACGAAGATATGGGTGAAGGACGTGGATCCGTCAGGGCATGATACATTGAAGTCGTCCATGTCGTATCGTATCTACGAGCCATTGTTCAGTCTGCAATTGAACTCATTATTGTCAAATGGATAAAGATTATCCAGACAATTTTCACTTGTATGGGAGAGAGCACCGTCTAGCACTATATCTAACTCGCATGAATCCATTAAGTTTTTATGGAATTCAAATGAGTCAGCTGTACATATTTTTCTATCTATTGGGTCTGAACAGTGAGTTAATTAATTTAAGTCTTTAATGACCGTATATGTTTCCTTGTATGGGGAAATCAATACGTGTCCTGTCAAACTGGATATTACTGGATTTGAGTGATTCGTCATGAAAGTCAGAAATGGTGATATTCTGTAAGATTGCCAGGCATCAGAAGAATCAAAGGGAATTGTAATCATAATTTTGTTATTATCTACGTTTACTGTAATTAGGCTGTAATAAAATTCTAACATATCTTCGTCTAACAAAGGAACATAGCCTAGGTTATCCCTTCCGTTCTCAAGAATTAACTTTAAGTAACTTATAGGCAACAAATGGGGCGACAATACACCTTTAGTTGCTAACGTGATAGCTTCTACATAATCCTTGGATTTCTC
>NC_090729.1:26436736-26439236 GCF_036898095.1 Palaemon carinicauda | reverse complement strand
CTGGCCGGGGCAGAGGAGCATGGAGTGGAAACTCCCTCCCCCCGCCCCGACACTTCTCTAGAAAGTGCCTACTTGGTCCCTCCTATAGAAAAGTAGCGATTGAAAAATAATGATATATATATATATATATATATATATATATATATATATATATATATATATATATATATATATATATATATATATATATATATATATATATATATATATATATATGCGTGTGTGTGTGTGCGTGTGTGTGTGAGCTCGTGTGTTTGTGTGTGTTTTGTATTTGCATTGGATAGATGAAACGTCAAATGAAAAAACAATGAAATATGAAATATGGCAACTTGAATTGTAACATTTGTATGCTTTTGCTAATAAAGACAACCCTTTACTGTCTTTGATTCGTTAAGGTCAAAGACTATATACGGAAGTTAATACACGAGTTGGCAACTCCAAAGTTAACACAATAGTTTCACCGCTCAGTATTCAGATGGCGTTGTAGGTATATTGTTTGTCGTCCGCAATACACTTTTCCAAAACTTTTTTATTTCTTCATAAAACCATTGAAATAATGTATTTTTCAGGAACTGACATATTTGGCGTTAGGAACATGTTTGTTGGTATGTAATATATTTAACTTTGATCTAACTGATAAGTGTATAAATATTTCAGTATGTTTCCATACCTGAGTAGCATCACAGGAGTATACTGGTTCAACATATTATTTTGTTAGTGTTCTTTGTCTTATTTTTTTTTCTTTTTTCTAAATAAAGACCTAACATTTTACAGTATTTGTAAACTGTGTTTGTTTGTATATGTATTTTCATGAACATGGAATGAATGTTTACTGTCTGTGCTTTCTATGTTTGCATATTTGCTTTGTATAATGTTTGCACGATGTATTCAATTCATGAAGAAATCTTTTTTTTTTTAGTACTAGGCCTATGTTGACTCATATCTATACTTATCTTAGAGTTTATTTGCATGTTTTTCATGACGCAATTTTAGCTTGCTTGTGTGTGTGTGTGTTTTTTTTTTTTTTTTTTTTTGGGGGGGGGGGGGCGGTTACAATTTTTATATGCGCAATATTATTTACTGTTATTTTTTCTTATATATAAATTATTAAAGTTCCTTCGATGTGATTTAACCTTTCATATTTGGTTGGCTTGTATGCTACCTTAGTTCTATTTCCATCCCCTTTTGATTATTTTTATGTGTGATTCAGTTTAGTGAGTTATTTTATACCTTTTATTTGTTTATCAATACATTCATTAATTTATATTACTAAAGAGAATACATGAGTGCATGATATCATGCATTTCCGTTTCAATAAAAAAATACAGTTGTGTGTTTAACTACACCTAATATCATTCTAAAATGGCCTACCAACTATAATCAAATGTGTGTATGACTACACATCACATCACATATGACTAAGATCATTCAATCGTGATATTGTATATAATATTTAAAATAGATTGTAATATACAATACTTGAAATTGCAAGAAAAAAAAATTGATTAAAAGAGACCTAGCTATTAGGTTTCTGAAAAAAAAAAAAAAAACAGACTGAGAAACATAAGAATGTTTTTCTTAATCTATAAATGTACCTATTTGTAAAATTATAATCTAGTTATCTAAAATTTAAGAACGTCATGAATATAAGAATAAAATGTACTGACGTAGTAATGCAAATTATGAAATAATATGTGGCAAATTCACAATCGAAATGCATCCTTTATTCCCGTAAGGATTACGGCTCACTTAGTTGATGGAGCCATAACGTTTCGGATGGGAGTATCTGGCATCTTTTCATAGCACACTCATTTGAGTGCAATTAGGATCAGCCTTTCTATCTTCCTTCAATATATAATTGGCTAAGATTGGAGGATGCTCCGCCCATTTCGTAGAAGGTGTAAGAGCGCAACTCTTTGCCTGTTTTGTCATGGGAACACTACAGACATCTGACGAAAGATTTCACACGAGTGCTTGCGTTCTTTTTATTCTAATTGTACATCGCCCCGAAGTTGTTCGCCTATGACGTCACAGTGAGAGGGAAAATAGGGATTGGATCCCTCGGTGAATACACCTTATATTATTATATTTTGAACAAATCTGTCTTATTGAGCATGGAGGCAAGTCTATTGAGGCTACCATTTTGAAAAAATAAAATTCTCTCTCATTTTGAAAAAGAAATTCAACACTACAATGATTTAATCTTGAGTTTCATTTGATTTGGATGTAATTATATAACTCACACACAGACACACAAGCAAAAATAACACACACACACACACACACACACACACATATATATATATATATATATATATATATATATATATATATATATATATATATATATATATGTGTGTGTGTGTGTGTGTGTGTGTGTGTATACTTATATGTGTGTATTATATATACATTGTATATATATATATATATATATATATATATATATATATATATATATATATATATATATATATATATATGTGTGTGTGTGTGTGTGTGT
>NC_090729.1:26424236-26429236 GCF_036898095.1 Palaemon carinicauda | reverse complement strand
TGCTGATTCTCCAAATGTAATCGGTATAATAGACAAAAGTACATATTTAGAAAGAGAGAAAAGAAAAAATACGCACGTCTATAGGATATTTCTACATAGTTAAAATTAAGAGGTATTCGTCTGAATAAAATTCATAAAGATTTTAGCAATACATAATTTGACTCGTAAAGATTGAAAATCTGTTATCGATAAATCTATATTATCTGGATTAGCATTGACATTTTCATAAGGATCGATAAATTGAATATTATCAAAATATTTAGGAAAATTATTTTTATTATCTTGAATTGTTCTTTTCCCTAACATATAAAGATGGAAGTATGTCAAACCAAACATTTACATCCCATAGCTACAATATTTTATAGTTCATTCTCCCGATGTCGTAGCGATAATTTTTGGATAGAAATAATGGATTTCCTCTCGGCCAAAGTCCTTACCACCATAGTGTTTCATATTATCAACTGTCATGGAAAGCTGTAGATAAATAACTTAACGGGGGAATAAGTGTAACTTCATTCTTAATTGACAATTCTGATAATATCAAAACATAACACAACAATTCAAATAGTGTGTAATCCAGAGATAAGTGTTAAAAAACATCCATGAAATTCCCTTGCATAATATTTCCAGAAATTCCCTCTTCCTCTGTTTCATCAATATCAGATGTCTTTTGTTCATTATTAATGTGAGGGATGTGCCTGCCTCCCAGAGCACAATTTCTCTATCCTGGGATGAATGGATGAGAAGTACACTCTTATCTTATCTTTTTTACCCGACCACTCAGGATACATACACCTCTGACGGCCGCAGGATGTATAATATCGATGGGTGACATGCCACTAGTGTTGCCAGATGGCTCACACGGAAATCGGCGGCATCCACAGTTAAATTCGTTAAATTGTGTGGACACCTTGTCAAATTGCCACGGACCCCTATGGGTCCGCGGACCCCACTTTGAGAACCCCTTCTATAGATAAGTGATTCTCTCTTGTATAGTAAATATCATGAAATAAATAAAGTGAGGAGTTTGTTCTTAGTCCTGATTCATAAAAGAAAGATGAATTGTTCTAAAGATAAGGTAGCTTTACTGAATTGGCATACAGGAATCTATTCACGGATAGAGGGTTAATCGAAACCAACTGCTAATGACATCAGACGAGATTACATGGGTAATGTAAGATTCAAACAAATTGTAATGCTATAACAATTTCATGAAACGATAATGATTGATGGAAAATTAGATATTTATGTTGAGGTCCTCTTCCTCTGTTGATTACCTGAAGTTTCCTCCTGACAGGGACTTTTTTTTATAAGACGCTATAGCCTGCAAAAGTTCAGGTCTTGTGCAATGATGATCTCTGGATTATGCAGACTTTACCTATCAAACATGCTAAATTTACGTTAGGTGAATATACCCACTCGGTCTTCATATTTTCTTTTCATTTACTTCCGAAATTGTCTTTATCATTAGTCCTAAATATAATTTTGATATTCCAGTAGGAAAGACTACTTTTAGATTATATACTTCATTCGTGTCCATATAGTATACAAAATGATGATAAGAAAACATAAAATTAAGAGCAAATAATACTTTACGGCTTGCTTGCACAGCATGACTAATTGTCAACGGGATTCAACTATAATTCGATTACACGTTCCACTAAATACCAAGGCTCCGTTAAACTCATTGCGACAAAAGCCGTGTTACATTCGCTTTTATCAATCATTTTTTATCGTGTTTAAATGCAAGAATTCAATTAATCAAAGTATCTAGCGATGCCGAAAATCATGAACCCTACTGCCAATCTGCTTTAGGCAGTTTCATTCTTTGATAGTTTCAATAACTAAATATATTTTCCATCTGTTTAAAATCTACAATATAAGTACGTAATATGCATAAATATAATTTTCCTCCATTAGGTAATTGTCGTCAATGTAGATTTAAATAAAACAGTAAAATATAGTGAATTCATTGGAACCCCAAGTCATTTCACAACTGATAGAGATAATAAAAAAAAGCTTTCCAATATTATTCATATTTAAAAATCTGAAAATCCTTGAATTCTCGATTTAGTGCAACAGTATTTGTTTAACCTCTGTTAATTCGAATAACAAAATGTCATATAATTCAGGCTACTAATTAGGTTTATTAATATGATGTGAGACGTGTAGTGACAAGGAGAGAGAGAGAGAGAGAGAGAGAGAGAGAGAGAGAGAGAGAGAGAGAGAGAGAGAGAGAGAGAGAATTATATCTTATGAAGTTGGGCGTGTTCTGATGAAAGATGATAATCTATTGATATTCATTATTATATTTTATTTTTAAATTTCCTGAATGATAAAAACTAAAAGTTAATTTTTATTTCCATTATCAATTCTTTCAAGCATATTTAGCTTCACAAATGAATTTTCAATCTATATAGTACGAACTTAACCATCGAAATTCCAATTTGATTCTGTAAAGAAAGGTAATGGAAATTACTATTTTCCTTATTAATGACGGTTATGAGATATAGGTGATAGGATTAATCCATAATAGAATGAAAGTATTACTTTTTATCACGATGCAGTAAATTGGTAAAAACATTTTTCTCAAATATAGAAAATACATAGTAGTGAGAGGAAAGATAAGGAACAGTGAATAAGTTTATTTTGAAATTTCTATGCAAGTATTAATCAAACGAGAACTGCTATTTAACAAGTACAAACATATTCCGCATGTCATACTGAATGAAATTTTTAATATAATGATTTCAACCTTGCAAAAATGAATGTAAAAACTTGGCGTAGAAAACATGAAAATCTATTTATCATTTTACTTAACTGAAATATCAGCTTTTGACGATATACAACATTCTCGGGATCATCATTAAAGTCTAAAAACAACAACAACAGCAACCAACTCAGATTTTGCCAGTTTTCATCACCACGCTGACCATTGCTGATTGGTGACGGTGGGAGGTTTTAGTCTGTTCGATCACAGCACCAACCTAGTATTGGTGGTTCATTGTAATAAAGCTTTGATGATTATTGCAATAAACAAAACCTTTTACCATGTTAAGGTATCCCCGCTCGGAAATAGTAATAACGTCTATATGTCCATTAAATAGAATGAATGAAAGCACTAGAAATTAATTTTCCACGTTGCAGTACTCCGAAGATAACTTTTTTGATACGCAAGTACCTAAAATACTGAATGAAAATTTAATATGAACCAGGTATCATTGAAATTAAGTATATTAGGTCTTTTCGCTTATTACTTATTTTAAAAACAGTATGCTATATATTTCATTTTGGCATTTTGAGCTTATGCCACGAGGAATTCACTAAAAACAATTATATTTCAATATAATTTCAGAAAATTCATAATTTGATTAATGTCATATTGATAGATTTCATGAGAAGAAGAAAACATTTATTAACCTTCATATTATAATTTTCCTACTTTGTAAAGAAGACTGATATTTTAATACTTTTCTAAATAGGTACAGGCTGACGCTATGAACATAGTAGCACACATTCACGTAAATTCATTAATACTGCTCAGGCAAATTGGCCCACTTGGAGACCAGGCGATTGCCCTTAAGTTGCTTTATTTTTCCATAGCCTTCCAACGGCTACCAGTCAGCATGAATTTGATGGAAACGCCTTCAATACACCGTATAGGCAATATTGAGTAATTAGGATACACATCTGTATTCAATATTTTAGGAGTTGCAGCGATTGTGGTCACTTTATGAGTACCATTCCACCTTACAAGTTACATTTTTATGGTCTGACATATTTTAACAAATCGGTCTTTAAAATTTTCTGTATTAAACTTTCCTAATAAAATTTCTGGTGAGCATGTGGCAGGCACATATGTTGATGAAATGATACAGTATCGCCTTATTTTGCCACATATCCTAGTTATGAAACTTTTTTTCAGTTTTTTAGGTATCCCTTGACGTAAGTATGATCTCAGAGACTTGGGTACACAAGTCATATTACTGAATTGGTCTTAGATATGGCTTCTGATAAATAGAGTATAGATGGAACATTTTTTCACTATAATTATGGAGACTATTTTTCCGAAATGGAACTTCCAGGCTTAGGAATGAGCAGATCGTCGTAGAGGTTGGATCCTCCACCAACTACTTTCTCCTCTGATACATCTATCACCTCATTCTTTGTTACCTTTTATGTGAAATAAACACGGAAGAACATTAGTTCTAACCCAATACCATCCGCCAGTTATGGTACGCCATCGCCATTCCCCAGTTGCTCGTCACTATTGGAAATCCTCATTGGTGCATCCGAAGTTAATTTCCAGATTTATGCAACTCCAACCCCTGTTTGCACCACACAAATGGCACTCCCCCATTTGAAGCTCATCGATGCCATTCCTTGCTTTTGTCAGTCAACACAGTGACAAACCACGGTAGTTCCACCTCTTTTGCGCTATCCCACTCTCCTCTTTATAGTTCACTGAATAGATGCTATAGGTTCGCTGAGTCGTCCAATGTGATACCCTATCTATGACATGGGCACCTGCATAAGAGTTATAAACTCATTCATCCTAATTTAGATACCCTTTAGGCATCATGTACAAAATTATGTCATAGATTAGAGAGACTCATAAATGATTGATCCACCCATCTTATGTGGGAGGGGGGATGGTGATCAAACCATGTATGATATATTTTTGCATCGTCAGTTTGTCTTAGGACTATAAGGGCATATTATACTGAATTTCGTGTATACCTAACCATATGTTAGTAACCTTCAGACAATATTTATTTAGGCCAAGGAATTGGGAAATATAATCTTCCTCCCTTTTTTCCCCTAAACAACTCTTGAGAGAGTAGCAACTCAAAACTGCCATGCTGAGACCAAAGGTGCCCATTGCCCTCAAATATATAAAGGGTTCTTTAATCGTGAAGAATACTGGAGGAATAGTTAAATTTTTATGCTCCAAGTTACTATTACCAATCCTGGGCAGAGTTAAAAAGACTTTTTCTTAA
>NC_090729.1:26419168-26423736 GCF_036898095.1 Palaemon carinicauda | reverse complement strand
AAATACGGTAGTTCCACCTTTTTTTTTTTTTTTGCTTTCCCACTCTCCTCTTTGTAGTTCACTGAATAGATGCTATACGTTCGCTGAATCGTCCAATGTGATACCCTATCTATGATATGGGCACCTGCATAAGAGTTATAAACTCATTCATCCTAATTTAGATACCCTTTAGGCATCATGTACAAAATTATATCATAGATTAGAGAGACTCATAAATGATTGATCCACCATCTATGTGGGAGGGGGATGTTGATCAAACCATGTATGATACATTTTTGCATTGTCAGCCTATTATACTGAATTTCGTGTATACCCAACCATATGTTGTTAACCTTCAGACAATATTTATTTAGGCCAAGGAATTGGGAAATATAATCTTCCTCCCTTTTTTTTTCATAAACAACTCTTGAGAGAGTAGCAACTCAAAACTGCCATGCTGAGACCAAGGGTGCCCATTGCCCTCAAATATATAAAAAAATTCTTAAATCGTGAAAAAATACTGGATGAATAGTTAAATTTTTGTGGTCCAAGTTACTATTACCAATCCATTTTCTTTCTAATGATCCAAATTACACAATTTCTATATATGTTTTAGACATATATAATACCTTCATCATATAAAAATTTCAAGTCATTTGATCAAAAACTTTTGGATTTATTAGCAAAAATCATGATTTAAAAAAAATATTTAGGTACATTTTTCCCCACTACTATATAACCAATTGTATTGAAACTTATACCACAAAAACCACGCTAACAACCGAACAATTCTGTCAGACAAAATTTTGATTTTCCCCACGGTTTTTTTTTATTGAATTTTTTTTTTCCCTCGTCTAGACGGAAAATAATCGTGAAAAAAAAATGCAAAAAGAAAATCAAAATTTTGTCTGACAGAATTGTGGGATTTTTATTCTTCTTTTCAACGATATATTTAATATCGAAAGACAAATAAGTGAGAAAAATGTACCTAAGTAGGAATAAGTATGTTTTTGAGTTATGAGCTCCCAAGATTTGCAGCAAACTTTCGCTTCTTTTCTAAAAAAATCAAGATAATATTATTATGATAATTTTATTGTTTATTCCTACATAAATGCACCCTAAAGGAGGTATTTGAACCCTCAGTTTACTATTCCTATGTTATGAGTTGCCAGCGATCTCTAATTGTTGCCAGTGTTTTAGTTAGCAGGTTTCAGCTTTGTACTCTTATCCATGTTTCCCTCTTTCTTGATTTTTTTTTTTTTTGTTCTCCACTTACTTTTTGTTCTTTCTATCACCTTATGTAACATTGGCATTGCTATAAAATTCCAGAGGACGTTGTGAAAGCACAATCAACCTACGAACTTCAAGTATATAAACACATGCATTATAGTTTCTATATGTCTTTGGAAACTTTGCTGATGTTTTCGTAGCTGGTAGTTTTCATTCACCTACAATCTACCAATGCCTTTCATTTCTGCCAGAAGTACG
Source organism: Palaemon carinicauda (assembly GCF_036898095.1). Lineage (NCBI taxonomy): Eukaryota > Metazoa > Arthropoda > Malacostraca > Decapoda > Palaemonidae > Palaemon > Palaemon carinicauda. The sequence continues at coordinate 26,422,269 of NC_090729.1, read as the reverse complement.
AGGTTTCGAAAAACGAGAGAGAGAGAGAGAGAGAGAGAGAGAGAGAGAGAGAGAGAGAGAGAGAGAGAGAGAGATCATAAAAGCATTTGGTTGATATAAATGGCAGTTCAAATTAAGAGAGAGAGAGAGAGAGAGAGAGAGAGAGAGAGAGAGAGAGAGAGAGAGAGTTGAACATTGTTATCATATTATTTGTATAAATGGGAGTTTTAAATAATTCGAGAGAGAGAGAGAGAGAGAGAGAGAGAGAGAGAGAGAGAGAGAGAGAGAGAGAAAGTTGAACATTGTTATCATATTATTTGTATAAATGGGAGTTTTAAATAATTTGAGAGAGAGAGAGAGAGAGAGAGAGAGAGAGAGAGAGAGAGAGAGAGAGAGAGAGAGAGAGAGAGAGAGAGAGAGAGAGAGAATAAAAGTTTTTGTATAAATGGCAGTGGTAAATAATGAGAGAGAGAGAGAGAGAGAGAGAGAGAGAGAGAGAGAGAGAGAGAGAGAGAGAGAGAATAAAAGTTTTTGTATAAATGGCAGTGGTAAATAATGAGAGAGAGAGAGAGAGAGAGAGAGAGAGAGAGAGAGAGAGAGAGAGAGAGAGAGAGAGAGTTGAACATTGTTATCATATTTGTATAAATGGGAGTTTTAAATAATTCGAGAGAGAGAGAGAGAGAGAGAGAGAGAGAGAGAGAGAGAGAGAGAGAGAGAGAGAGAGAGAGAGAGAGAATAAAAGTTTTTGTATAAATGGCAGTGGTAAATAATGAGAGAGAGAGAGAGAGAGAGAGAGAGAGAGAGAGAGAGAGAGAGAGAGAGAGAGAGAGAGAGAGAGAGAGAGAGAGAGAACTGCCATCTGTCAAACTCTGTCATACAGACGACGCCCATAAGGATGACATCATCATTTAAAGACCGCTATATCTTCATTGTTTGGAAAAATGATTGACTATTTGTTCTTTCTATAACCTTAGGTAACATTGGCCTTGCAATAATTTTCCCGAGGGCGTTGGAAACACAATGTACATACGAACTTCAAGTAAATAAACGCATACATTATGCCTTTTATACATCTTTCGCAACTTTGGCTTCTGTTATTGTAGGAGTAGATTTCGTTCATCTACACTCTACCAATGCCTTCCATTTCTGCCAGAAGTACGATAGCACGAAATATAAGTGAAAAATCGCTATAGATATGCAAAATTAATACACAAAGACGATTTTGTCAAACTCAGTCATGCAGACGACACAGCAAGGATGACGTCATCCTTTAAAAACCGCTATATCTTCGTAATTTTTAAAATTAATTGTCTGAAACTTCTGGGAGTATGTACGACATGTTTACGCATACATAGAAGCAATAAAACGATTTTCGATTTCTGAAAGTTGTTATGTAAATGGCGGACGGTCCACTTGCATCATGTATAAAATTATATCATAGATTAGAGAGACTCATAAATGATTGATCCACCCATCTTATGTGGGAGGGGGATGGTGATCAAACCATGTATGATATATTTTTTCATCGTTAGCATATTATACTGAATTTCGTGTATACCCAACCATATGTTGTTAACCTTCAGACAATATTTATTTAGGCCAAGGAATTGGGAAATATAATCTTCCTCCCTTTTTTTCGTAAACAACTCTTGAGAGAGTAGCAACTCAAAACTGCCATGCTGAGACCAAAGGTGCCCATTGCCCTTAAATATATAAAGGGTTCTTTAATCATGAAAAAATACTGGAGGAATAGTTAAGTTTGTGTGGTCCAAGTTACTATTACCAATCCTGGGCAGGGTTAAAGAGACTTTTGCTTAAACATTACAAATCTAAAATCGACAGAAAATAAGTAACACTGATCATCTGCTGATGCCCATTCATATAAAATTTCCTTTCTAAATGTCCCACAATTATAATAAATTACTATAATTTAGATAGACTAGATGAGGCTGGTCCTAGCTCTGACCCTAGGTATATTCCCAAAGATTCAGAAATTGACTGCCTTCGTTTTATCACAGAGAACCCAAACCCTTGATTTCATGATTTTCTCGCTCTAGCGGTTAGAAAAAGGTTTGGGATCTCAAAAGACAATATAGAATTCTTAGAAGAATACAAGGCTCAGTCAACTAGAAGACAATATGAGTCGTCCTGGAAAAAGTGGGTTGCATTTGTCAAAGCAAAAGGACCGAAAGAAATTTCAATGAACTTCTGTCTGTCCTTCTTTGTCCACCTTCATAGCCAAGGTCTGGCGGCCAATACGATAAATACGTGCAAGTCAGCCTTGACTAGGCCTCTCCTATATGCCTTTCAAGTGGATCTGGCGAATGAAATCTTTAATAAGATTCCGATGGCATGTGCTTGGCTTAAGTCCGCGGTAGCACCAAAGCCCATCTCTTGGTCTTTGGACAAGGTCTTACATTATGCCTCATCTGTGAACAATGAAGATTGTTCTCTTAAGGATCTAACTCAAAAAGGTTATTTTACTGTTCGCTATCACCTCCGGGGCTAGAGTTAGTGAAATAGTGGCCCTATTTAGAGATGAGGGTCACATTCAGTCCACGGAATTGGGAGAACTTAATCTATTTCCTGATCCATCCTTTCTCGCTAAAAACGAGCTACCCACTAAGAGGTGGGGTCCCTGGAGAATCTGCCCTCTGAAGGAAGATGTCTCTCTATGTCCTGTAGAGTGTCTAAAGGTCTAACTTCGTAGAACTTCAGACTTCAGGGGAGGACAGCTCTTCAAAGGAGAAACTTCTGGATCAAATTTATCCCTAAAACAACTAAGGGCGAAGCTCACCTACTTTATTCGTAGATCGGATCCGGACAGTACTCCCGCAGGTCATGATCCGAGAAAGATTGCTTCATCACTGAACTTCTTTCAGTATATAGACTTTGAGTGCCTTCGTTCATACACTGGATGGAAATCATCCAGAGTGTTTTACAAACACTATGCAAAACAAGTGCGTGAACTGAAACACTTCGTAGTGGCGGCAGGTAGTGTATTAAAACCTGCCTACTAATTACTGCAGTAAACAGTTTTTGGTTTGGGACATCACATGTCCTCGCACATGTAACGGATGAGAATCATCCAAAGTGTTCTACATACACTATGCTATACAAAT
>NC_090729.1:26401668-26414168 GCF_036898095.1 Palaemon carinicauda | reverse complement strand
TTGGTAATGCATTTTCACATGAGAGGAAAAACTTTGACATTTAGCGGCGTCATTTGCATTTGAAAAATTATTTATTTATACATTTGGCACAAAAATCAGTTAATCTGGTATACCAAATTATTCCGTTTAAATAATGTTTGCATAATGCATTCCAATTATGCATAGCTGTAATTTATATATGCTCCTTTTTTACATTCATTACACAATACGGGAAATATTCGGAAGCAACATTTCCCATGTTTTATAAACTGCTCCATTTACATTTCATGATAAAAAAATATTTATGATTCTGTTCTTTGGCTCTATTTATCAGTATTTTTTTTCCTTTGTTGGATCTATTTTCTTTCGTCCAGATCCTCGTTTTTCTTAAACAGCAACCCAACTTTATTACTAATTCCTTTCAAACGATGATTTCCTCCAAACTTCAATTCCCAGTTGACCTCCCATCCTAGTCTTTATTACATCAATGATGGGTTTTTAAAATTGCTATTGATTGCTAAAGAATTTTAGTGAATTAACCTTATATTTTTCTCACTGCCTTTCACCAGTCAAATAGGCTATTTATTCTACATTTCCAAAGGTTTATGGTATAGCTAGAGCAAAAAAAATTATATTTTCAACCCAATCATATTATTTTTCATTTCTAAAATTGTGCCTCTTTCATTGGAGACATTTTTTGTTCGTGATCGTTATTTCAATAGTTGAAATTTTGTTTATGGTTTAGATATAAACATATTCGTCGTAAAGTCCTTTTTTTCAATTATCATTACCATCCTTTCATTTCCGTTTACCTGTAATCACTATTTCATCAGAATTTGTTTTGATCAAATCATATTGAAAATATACTAACCCCCTCAATGTTTTTTTTTTTTTTTTTATTGTATATATACCTAATTATGAATAGTGTTTAGCCACGAACATCAAAAAGGCTGTAATGTTAGTGTAAAGCATTTAGTCATTTTCTTTTTTTTTTTCTAAATAAACGTAGGCAGATAATGTTTGAACTTGCCTAATGTATTAAGAAGCACTAACCTCATAATTATGTCACTTACATAATTCAATAATCATAACTAACTCCACTAAAAGAAGAAATAATGAATAATACAAGAGATTATGAGTGAAAATATCTTAATATATTTAAAAAAAGGAAATCGTTAACTCGAAGTAATTGTCTTATTTCGTCATATATTAAGGTTTTTTGAGATTTCAAAGAAATTCGTTACCAATTTTTTAATTTTTTTTCAAGTAAATTTTACTGCAAAATATTAGACAAAATATAAAGTAAAAAAGAACTTTCATAAAAGGTGATTTTACTTCAACGAAAGTCAATATGGTAACAATAGAAAAATTTTAATCTTGTGGCAGACCATGAACTCTCCACTGTAATCAGTAATTCATAATTAAGTGTTGTTTCAAGCCAACATGATGGTCAGATATAGTCATGATTTTCATATGAAATAATTTAGCTATATATTAGAACCTCTATCAATGGAAGGAGGTAGTGAAACTAAAGAGAAATGTTTACGGCATATTCAAATATTCTATTAGCATTTATATGACTTGACCTATCTTTCCCAGGTAATAAAATGTTTTCTTTCCCAATCTAAATGAACCAGATAACTCAAAAGTAGTCGATCATTATTCAACAAGGTAAAGGGGGTTGCATAAGAAAGGGTTCCAGTAGTGTCAAAAAGATGGCATAATTAATTCAATATATAGCAAATATTAGGGTACTACCCCTTTTTGTGCTAATGACCATATGGTCCAATAGGGATATTTCTGTTCATATGATAAAGGTAAAAAGAGGTTTTGAATGGAAGTGGCCTCTTTTGTTCGTTCAGTTTCATGTGTGATTATTATCTGATGGAATATTTTAAGAATAAATTATTGAATCATGGTAAGAAAACGCCCTATAAACTGTTGCCTCCTGTTATTAGTTATTCCTATATATGATATGAAAATGTACCTTATGTTAAGATATTTCCCCATAAGTGACTAACCTGATAAAATAATTGGAGAATTATAATTATTCAATCTTTTTTTTGAGTATCTCTTATCTCATTTTAATTGGTAAAGAAGGTTAAGGTTCCATAATTAAGAGAGAGAGAGAGAGAGAGAGAGAGAGAGAGAGAGAGAGAGAGAGAGAGAGAGAGAGAGAGAGAGAGAGAGAGAGAGAGGTCCTTTAATTTTCCCCTTCCATTTCTTGTATAAATTTTTCTAATAGGGATAATGAAGAAACATATCTCTTCACTTCCCAAACCCGGATACCATAAGTCTAATGGTGGTGCCGGCAAAGTCCTGATGAAGACGCTTATGGAGGTTATTGGTACCATTAAGCTGGATAAAGGGACCTGTTGGGAGCTCTCATCATCATCTCAAACATTTTCCGTCGTCCAGAAAGCTAAAGTTCAGCAGAAGGCGTATGGTCTGATAGCTACTGTATTATTTTGGGTTATGGTCGGTCGGTTAGAAGGTTTTTCTTGATTTATGGGTAATGGTAAACAAATAAAAAAACAGTTATTATATTTGGGTTTTCTTATCCAATAAATGCATATTTATTCGATTTACATTTTGACACCTGCACTTGGGAAATATTTCAACAAATTTTAGCCTAGCTTTAAACCTGCATTCATTGATGTAGACTGAACAGTTCTAATAAAACCAGATGACTCTCTCACCCACTGGCCTAAGGAAAAGACAGCCCTTTTGGCTGATGTGTTCGACAGTATGCAGAGTTATGAGAAATCTGATCTCTCTCATTCCGTTTTTTTTTCTCTTTTTTTTTTTGAGGCTTAACAATCTAGTTTAGCTTTCGATCTCGGAAAATTAAAGCTCTCATGATAGTTCTTGATGCTTATGGAGGTGTTGACAAACATGATATTTTTTTTCTTTTTTTTAATAACACTACTAATATCTTGACTAAAATGTTATCTGTTTTTTTGCGCAAGTTACCAATAATAGGACCTTTTAGCACTTGCTGGAGAATTGGTAATGCTACGTTATTATCTCTATATATTCGTGCCTCGTGGTAGCTCAAGTCAACCTGATTATCGCTAAATTTCCGTTACTCCCATACAAGGTCTATATATACCAGGTCAGCCAACGCGCAGCTTAAGCTGTGAATCACCCATACTGTGACGTCAAGCTTCCCCGTCTCACACACGTGAGTAAACAAAACAAAGGACCGTTGCCATAGTTAGCTACCTATAGCTTAGAGAGAGAGTGAAAGAGTTTTATTGAGAACCGGGGATTCTCGTATCGTGTTAACATTGCTGAAAGCAAAAGCAGACACGTTTACCACTTCAGAAAAAAATTGTGTTTTGTCATTTGATGAGATGAGTATTAAGAAAGAATGGAGTTACGACAAAGGGGCAGATGTCTTATACAAACCACATGGAAATGTACAGGTGGCCATGTTGCGAGGTCTTATAGGCAAATGGAAACAGCCAATTTACTATCAGTTCGATCAAGGTGACATGCATAAAGTACTATTAGAAATAATATCAAAGGTAGAGGATGTAGGTTATGCCGTGGTAGCAGTTGTGCATGACATGGGTTCTACCAATCTCCGTATGTGGAAACACCTTAACATTGACCCTCATGAAAATAGGATATCTCTCAAAAATCCTAAGGCAGAAAGAGAAGTTTTTTCTTTTCTCAGATGTTCCACATTCAATTAAATTAGTTAGAACTAATTTTATTGACTCCAGTTTTTTCCTCAAGACTGGAGAGTGTATTTCAGATGATGGAATACGGGAAAGGCTTAATAAAACCAAATCAGAATATGGGCTTCCATATAAGATTATTGAAATGCATTTAACTGTAAAAGGTTAACAAAGACAGCGCGTTAAATTAGCCGTTCAATTACTGTCTAGGACATGTGCCAACTCATTAAAATATTTAGGGGAAAAGGGACTGTTGGAGTGTCAAAACTGGAATCAAACATCTGATTTTCTTCTTTTATTTAATGATTGGTTCGACATAATGAATTCTTCCTCTATGTATTGAGAGTTTGGTAAAAGCAATGCTTTTGATATTGATGTAGAAAAACAAACAGCTACACTGCTCAAGGTAATCGAGGTAATGAATACTATGAGAGTTGAAAATCCTAATACAAAAAGTCTTTTCAAGTTTCAGAAAGGAATAATTTTATCATGTAAATCTACCATTGCTTTGTTTGATATGTTAAAAGGCTTTTATAGTATTGACTACCTACTTACACAAAGACTAAATAAAGTTTGCCTTGAACATTTCTTTGGGTGTATAATGCAAATGGATGGGTACTATGATCATCCTCATGCTGTGAACTTTAAATTTCGGCTAAAAAAATGTTATAAGGAAAGGAAATTAAAGACTTGAAAAATCTCATGAATCAGCCAAAGACGATGAATCTATCACGAAAGAAAGGGACTTAACGTTAGAAATATGCCTGCCAATGCAGATATTCGGAAATTTTGATTATGATTTAGAGAAAGATGCTTTAGACAAGGAAGAACTTTTGAGAGCAAATAAAGAAATAAAGAAAGATATTGGGGGAGTAATTGAGGAAGACGCTCTTAAATACATTGGTGGATATATTGTAAAGAAATTTTGTGTAAAATATCCTGAGTTAGGATATAAGACTGAAGAAGTGCTAAGGAATGATACTTGGATAACATGTGTTAATCAGGGGGAATTACATGCACCCTCTAGTCAGTTTTTTTCACAGTTGTTAATAGGCAGGAGATTTTTAATGCTGTACACGGGGAAGCTCTCGTGGAGGGAAAAATTTGTTTTAAAAAGCTTTATTTAAAATCAAAACAGTCTGATATTGAAAATCCTGACGATGTTATTGCTTTTTTTGTTAAGATATCGGTGTATTTTCGAATGCGATATCTTAATAATTTGATAAAGTATAAAAAACTTCAAGGATAACCATGCAAGGAAGCCCTAAGAAAAAAAAAATGAAAGTTGTAACTTAATAGAATATCTTCCAAAGGTAAAATGTTGTTTTATTTACACTGACTGTGTAATAGATGTACGTTCTTAATGGGTCTCGCCAACACTAAGCCCCTTCAGATGACGTAGGTGCGCAGAAGAGGCTTAAAATCGGTACGCTGTCTGGCTGATCTGGTATATCTGGACCGTGCTCCCATATTATCTGAAGTTTTATAACGTCTTTTTGCGAAACGTCTAATAGGTTTGCAGAACATAATCATCTGCTCCCTAGTGGGCCATTTGGTTTCCGTAAAGGCCTTGGAGCATATGAGACGCTTCTTACAGTTTCCAATGATGTACTGAAATCCATTGATTATGGTCAGGTAGTTCGTATGACTGGCCTTCCTTTTAGTGCTGCCTTTGACCGCATTAATCATGAAGCCCTTGTTCTCAAACTCTAGCAGTTGGGAGTGGATCTGTCTCATTTTAGTATCAGTACTGTTGTTGATGGGCACCATAGTAAGTATAAGAATATGATATTTGGTGTTCCTCAGAATAGTGATCTTAACCGATTACTTTTCATACTATATACACGTGCCATGTGGTTTTGCCTAGAACTCATGCTTGTTTCATATGCAGATGATGTTACTCTTTGCATCAATCCCATTTCCAAAATGTAGAGCTGGGGTTATTGAGTCCCTCAAAAAGGATCTAGCTAAATTAGTGGATGTTGCCAATCATTGGACATGAAGGTGAATCCTAACAAAACTAAAATTATGAATTTAAGTAGGTCAAGGATAATGATAATGATTCTTTAACTTTGTATGACTCTTTTAAAATTTAAGGGTGATTTTCGAGAGCAAATTTAATTTTGAGAAACTCCTAATATCTGTATCTTCTTCAATTACCCACACACAAAAAATGCCTTATTGAAAAAGTCTTTTAAGCTGAAGAAGTGTTTTGATTCTCTCTCTCTACCTTGTTTTGTGTATTGTTCGCCAGTCTGGCCTGCAGCTGCTGATTGTCGTCTTAATTAATTGGAAAGGAACTTACAGTCTATATTTAATAACCCTGATCTAGATATCAATATCTGGCACACGTTGTTCAATTACCTCGTTATGGAGGTTGCATAAGATTTTTCATAATTCTGATTATACTTGACGTTAACATCATCCCGGACAGTAACACCATGTTGGTAATACTCGTTATGAAGTTAATTCTCATAGGAGGGTCCTTTCTATCATAAGGCTCAATGTTGCTTAGTATTCTATAAGTTTTATTCCAGCTATGGACAGGTTGTGGAAAGATTTCCCGAATCAAGCAGTAGAATTGTTATAAATTCGAAAGTTGAAACTTCTAGCAAATGGGTTTATGTTGAACAGTGTAACATAAGTATTTTTTCTATAATCTATAAATGAAAGATCTGATTTAATATTTTATTGTTTTTGAAATATTATATTTTGATTGTTTATTACTTTCCGTATAGTTTATTTGTTTTATTTTTTAATTTCCTCAATGGGCTATTTTCCTTCTTGGAGCCCTTGGGCGTATAGTATCCTGCTTTCCTAAATAGGGTTGTAGCTTAGTTTGTAGCAATAATAATAGGAATTCTGTATTGAAGATCGGTGACTAAATAAAAGGTTCGCTACATAATGGAGATGAGGATACCATTGAGATCGCCTCAAAAAGAAAGAAAATAAGAAAAGAAGTAGGTGTCATGTAATGTAAGGTACTGGGAAATTATTAGAGGATATAAACATATAAGAGAGAGACAAAGTTTCAACATTTTCCCTTTGTATCTCCCAAAGGTAGAGAGAACCAAGTAGTTGTAATACCTTGGAAAAGCACTATACCTCCAAAAACATACACTATTGTGTTAAATTTTTACCGAGCTTATATAGCTTTCACTATTCCATCTGTTTAAGATTTAATTTTCATAAGTAGCACTAATTGTTTTAGAAACAAATATATGTTACATCCGTGATAAAAAAAGTTTATTCCTACTCCGAGTGAAACAAATTAAACTCTGGGCAAATTAGAGTTTCTCAAACTCATTGCGTCTGTTAAGCTTAACTTGATTAAATGTCGAGCAAACGGGAGAAGGAACGGTCGGTCACCTTGTTGCTACACTCATGGAAACTTACTATGTTTATCAAACACTATTTAGGTATATGTATATAATCTTTGATAAAATACAATGAAACTGAGTACCATTTTACTTGCTACATAAAAACTCTTTATTTCAAAATTTTCTAATTAAATGAATAAATTGTAACCTTATAATGTAGTTGTTCAAATGTTGATAAAAGGTCGATGTCATGCAATGCAATTTCCATTTGAAAAAAACTGTCCAAAATCATATTAACGTGTTTATTCCCAAATTCAAAGGAAAAAAAGCTCATAACATTGGAGTTTATTACATGCCTGAAAGACAGGCCAACAACAACAATAAAATTATTATGGAAATATACACTTTTTTTAAGGAATAAAGAATACTCATTACTTGCAGTTAAAAAATTCCCACTACAGAACTCCAGCATAGAACGGTTTTCCATTTTGCTATTAAATTTGAAATGAGAAGTGAGTAATTAAGGCACTGTCTGTTAATTTGGTTAAAGGAGACTAAGCCTGTTAGAAAATAAACATACATTAACACCAAAAGAATGACCAAGTTTACCCCTTTTAAAGTTTAGGATTTACGTAATTTTTGTTATATTCCCACCACAGGAAGAAAATAAACCCTTTCTAGTTGCTACAAAAAAAAGGTAAGAATTGTGGAAAATAAAGAGGAAATGACTCTAGAGGAATTAATCCTCTACTTCATCACTGATTCTATAACTACTACTTAATACATGATCAATGTTAGAAGTTTATTGTAATTGCAAAAATATCTGCAGATATATATCATGTGAATATAATCTGATATTTTCTTTGGCACTTTGATAACCCAACAGCTTAATGTTTCAAGTCTTCCTTGAACAATTTATTGTGACGGTCTATAAAATTTTGTCCTTTTATTTCTTCCCTTATTTTCTTTCATAACTGGGCTATCTCTCCCTGATGGACCCCTCCGGCTTATACCAACCTGCTTTTCCAAGTAGGGTTGTAACTTAGCTAATAATAATAACAATAATAATAATAATAATAATAATAATAATAATAATAATAATAATAATAATAATAATAAATAAATAAATAAAAAATGTATTTGCAAATAACCTTATCGTCATGTTGTGGTTTAACATGAACTTCAATTTTGTAACTGGCGTGAGTTCAAATTCGTTTAACCTTTTCTCTTTTGATTTCTGGGCTTTGCTGAAAGAGTTGCAACAATGCTGGAAAAATTAGGATCAGTGAAAAGACAGTATTGTAGAGATGTGATGAGGGTGGCCGGTAGTCTGCATAAGATGGGTTAGGTATTAGATGTCATGCGAGATTCTGACATTGAGGAAGTTTTCTTATAAAGAGAGAGAGAGAGAGAGAGAGAGAGAGAGAGAGAGAGAGAGAGAGAGAGAGAGAGAGAGAGAGAGAGAAAGAGAGAGAGAGAAAACATACCTTCATTTCCATATTATATGGAGTGGTATTTGTTCATTGTGGATTCCATTTTTCATATTCAGGAGGTGAATTATTTTTATATCTCATTATAAAAAACAAATGCATTTTTTAAATTTAATATATATATTACATACATAATTATTATATAATAAAATGTAGATGTGAAATTATATTGTTTTATAGAATGAAGAATCAAATTAATATAAATTAAATGCAGTAATAAAAATTATAAAATATGCACTTTTTTTTACAAACGTTTTTAACTTTTAATACAAATGTTAAATATTTAAAAAATTTTAATTTTTTCACCCTTTTGTAAATATCTTCATTAATTAGGTTTTTAAAGTATTTCTTAATTATTTTTTTATGTTATTAACATTCTATTTCTTAAGAATATATACAATATTAAGCTCATCCGTTAAGAGTGTTATAGGTAGTCCAAACCACAATCTTCCTAAAAAATCCGATTTCAGAACCCTTGGAGTATTTTCTTCCTTATTTCAAAATCTTAAGCAAACTGTTTGTCTTCATCATACAACAATTTTTCAAAAGTGGCTTAAACCAGTATATTATTTGCTTCAGTGATAGACAAAAATAAACAAAATGCATGGTTTTTTCTACATCACCACAAAATAGACATTTTTTTTGTTTGCTAAATTCATGATGTACATCATGTCATTTGTATTCACTATTTCATGTATATACCTATAAAGAAGTTTCCTGTTGTTGTTGTTCTTCTTCTTCTTCATCTTATTATTATTATTATTATCATTATTATTATTATTATTATTATTATTATTATTATTATTATTATTATTATTATTATTAGCCAAGCTACAACCCTAGTTAGAAAAGCAAGATGCTATAAGCCCAGGGGCTCCAACAAGGAAAAATAGCCAAGTGAGGAAAAGAAATAAGGAAATAGATAAATAATGAGAATAAAGTAACAATATATCATCCTAAAAACAGTAACATCGTCAAAACAGATATGTCCTATATAAACTATTAATAATGTCAAAAACAGATATGTCCTATATTAATACGAAAAGACTCATGTCAACCAGGTCAACATAAAAACATTTGTTCCAACTTTGAACTTTTGTAGTTCTACTGAATCGACTACCCGATTAGGAAGATCATTCCACAACTTGGTAACAGCTGGACTAAAATTCTAGAATACTGTGTAGTATTGAGCCTCATGATGGAGAGGACCGGGCTATCAGAATTAACTGCCTGCCTAGTATTACGAACAGGATAGAATTGTCCAGGGAGACCTGAATGTAAAGGATGGTCAGAGATATGAAAAATCATATGCAACATGCATAATGAACTAATTGAACGATGGTGCCAAAGATTAATATCTAGATCAGGAATAAGAAATTTAATATACCGTAAGTTTCTGTCCAACAAATTAAGATGAGAATCAGCAGCTGAACACCAGACAGGAGAACAATAATCTAAACAAGGTAGAATGAAAAAATTAAAACACTTCTTCAGAATAGAATGATCACTGACAATCTCGTAAGACTTTCTCAATAAGCCTATTTTTTGTGCAATTGAAGAAGACACAGACCTATTGTGTTTCTCAAAAGTTAATTTATGTCGAGAATCACACCTAAAATTTCAAAAGAGTCATACAAATTTAAAGAAACATTATCAATACTGAGATCCGGATGTTGAGGAGCCACAGTCCTTGACTTACTTACAATCATTCTTTGAGTTTTGTTAGGATTCAACTTCATACCCCATAATTTGCACCATTCACTAATTTTAGCTGAATCTCTATTAAGGGATTCACCAACCCCAGATCTACATCCACGGGATGGAATTGATACAAAGAGAGTAGCATCATCTGCATATGCAACAAGCTTGTTTTTTAGGCCAAACCACATGCCATGTGTATATAGTATGAAAAGTAATGGGCCAAGAACACTACCCTGTGGAACACCGGATATCACATTCCTATACTCACCATGGTGCCCATCAACAACAACTCTTTGAGATCTATTACTTAAAAAAAATAATAATAATGCTAAGAAACGACCCACCCCCTCCCAACTTTTTGAGTTTGAAAACAAGAGCCTCATGATTAACACAGTCAAAGGCAGAACTAAAATCAAGGCCAATCATACGAACTTCCTGACCACAATCATGGGATTTCTGTACAGCATTGGAGATTGTAAGAAGGGTATCACATGCTCCAAGGCCTTTACGAAAACCAAATTGCAAACTAGGGAGTAGATGATTACCTTCAGCATATCTGTTATGACGTTTTGCCAAAAGACGTTCAAAAACTTTAGATAATATGGGAGTTATGGAAATTAGGCGGTAATCAGTGGGACGAGCTACCACAAACACATTTACATAGAGGAGTAACATCACCAATTCTCCAATAAGTGCTAAAAGCTCCTCCTCTTGCTAACTTGCGCAAAATAACAAATAACTTTGGAGCTAAGAAATCTATCGTCTTTATAAAAAGCAAAGGGAAAATACCATTTGGGTCTACACCTCCATAAGCATCAAAGTCCATCAACAGAGCTTTAATGTCATGAGATCGAAAAGCTAAACTAGTTAGTTTAGCCTTAGGAAAAAAGGAATGAGGAAGTCCAAGTTTTTCATTACTGTTTACTGTCAAAAACATCAGCCAAAACGGTTGTTTTTTCTTTTGGACAGTGAGTGACTGAGCCATCTGGTTCAAGTAAAGGAGGAACTATTGCATATACAACAAAGAGTGCAGATTTAAGGGTAGCCCACCATTTATGTTCCAGAGGTTTACCAGAAAGGGTTTCTTCTATGGTTAAATTGTACTCCTTTTCAGTTGAGGCATAAACTCTCTGAGCAAAAGATTGAAGTTGAGTACAGTTGTACCATGTCCAATCTGATATATTACCCTTCCAAAGATGATAAGCCTGCTGCTTCTCCAAATAAGCACGTCTACAATCATCAGTGAACCACGGTTTGTCCTTCACTCGGTACCTTAGCACACGAGAAGGGATACGTCTATCAATTATGTTGACTAGATTCTCATTCAAAGGGACAACAGGATCTACACTATTATATAATTGTGAGCAATTCAAGCACAAAGATCATACAAAATCCCATTCCATTCTGCTTGGGATTTCATTTAAATTTTACAAGAGTATGATATATCAGGGAGAGGCTGCTCAATCTTCACTACTAATGAAATCAAGGCATCATCAGATGTCCCGAATGGAGAACCAACCTTACTAGTTATAACGCCAGAGGAGTCAGTGTATATGAGGTCTGTGAGTAGCTTCATTTATGATTTGCTCATAGCCTGATTCAGAGGCGAAGTCCAAAGTTCTTAAGCCATGGCGATCGGTAGGAAAGATAGAACTTAACCACTCCCTATGGTGAGCATTAAAATCACCAACACAAACAAAAGAAGCCTCTCTATCATCTTCTTGTATCTTAACTGGAATATATTAAAATTTGAGTATATATATATATATATATATATATATATATATATATATATATATATATATATATATATATATATATATATATATATACATATATATATATATATATATATATATATATATATATGTATATATATATATATATATATATATATATATATATATATATATATATATATATATATATATATATATATATATATATATACATATATATATATATATATGTAACTTTAAAAGTATGTGTTTATATATGTATTATTATTATTATTATTATTATTATTATTATTATTATTATTATTATTATTATTATTATTATTATTATTATTATTATTATTATTATTATTATTATTATAAGCTAATTTATAACCCTAGATGGAAAAGAAAGATGCTGTCTGCCCAAGGACTCTAACAGGGAAAATAGCCTAGTGAAGTAAGGAAACAGAGGAATAGATACTCTAAAAGAAAAGAGATAACAAAACAAAATACGATATTTTAAGAACAGTAGCAACAACATATAAGATCTTTCAGATATAAACCTTAAACATTTCAAAAAAAAAACAAGAAGACAAGAGATAAGAT
>NC_090729.1:26394168-26396668 GCF_036898095.1 Palaemon carinicauda | reverse complement strand
CCTTAGAAATTCATTCGATAGGACTTCATTAACTCTAACTTTGAATATTCTAATCCAATTCAGATATTCAAAAGGGATTCCAAAATAACCCTTGACTCTCCAAAATCCTCGCCGGTGCACACTTCAAAGACTTTTTCATAGTTCAGAAATTATATCAAAACTGAATTGCTGCACATTTCTTAAAATGGAAATTTTGTTACTGCAGCTTCTTCATTTTCAAACCCAGCATGCTGTCTCTTTTTTCTTTCATCAATTTTTTTTAGTATCTTTAAAAAAAAGAGTTCCATATAGTTCCATAGCAATTGAAGTAAATGTGATGTCTCTGTAATTATTGTAATCAGCAAGGTCTCCTTTTTGCTATTTTAACCATCTTTCCTAACTCACCTTTTTCACCTTTTCTTCTTCGTACAACATTATGAAAAATAATCTTGTAAGTAGTCTGGAGGTCACTCCATTTACAGTTATTATCATCTCAGCAGTTATTCAATTGTATTTATGGGGTTCCCATATATTACGTGTTTGTAATGATAGCTTCGACTTCAAATACAGCGAATACATATAATAACGTGTTCCATTTAATAATGTCTTTTTTTCATCTTCTATAGTGATTTTATAAGTAATTCTGAGCCATTCCTACACCTTGACCACTTCTTGTATAAAATGCATTGTCAGCTTCATCTGCTTTCGTGTACAAGCATTCTCTCAAGTCATTACCGACTTTCTTTTGATCTCACTATCAACACTAGGTTACTTAAGATGCTCTACCTTGGAATTCCAGTTACTTACTCGAAAACTTCCTACATCAATTTGTTTTTGTCTAATTTTTATAGTACCCCACGTATCATCTAAAATTTCTGGCTCTCTCCTTTTAACTGCGTGTCCCAAAACTTCACAATCAACTAACATATATATAATATTATATATATATATATATATATATATATATATATATATATATATATATATATATATATATATATATATATATATATATATATATATATATATATATATATATATATCACACAAGTCTACATGAAGTGTCTGCTCTTTGTCTCCTGAAGTATCTTAGACTACACGTCAATTCCTACACCCAATGTGAAATGTTTCTCTTTGTTCACCTCGTGGAAGTATAGCTGTATCAAACGTAAGTAATTTATCTACCTTTTTATTTAGTGTTCTCAGTCTTAATTTCAGTGTGGCAATAAGGAATGGTTGATTACGACCAACATCTGCACCTCTAGAGCTTCTTACCTTTCTCAGAGTTCCCTTTTCCTCTTTATTAATGGTAATGTGATCTATTTGTTCTTTGTAATTACTGCATGGTCTAGTCTATGTATGACAATATTTTTTATTTTAACAAAAAAATTATATAATGTGCTTTATTTTCATTTGTAACTTCGCCAAGATCACCAATACACATCACATTCTCTAATCCTTGATTATTCCTTCTCACCTTGGCATTGAAGCAGTCATCCCAAAATTTTCACATCTCTCTCTTTGATGTAATATACATACAGTATATATATATATATATATATATATATATAATATATATATATAATATATAATATATATAATAATATATATATATATATTATGTATTATAATATATATATATATATATATATATATATATATATATAATATATATATATTTATAGTATATATATATCTATATATATATATATATATAAATATAGTATATATATATATATATATATATATATATATTATGATATATATATATATATATATATATATATATTATATATATATATATATATATATATATATATATACAGTGGTACCTTTACATACAATCTTAGACTTTTCCAGAAACTACTTCATATCTTAAAACAATCTTATGATGGAGCAAATATTCCCATAAGAATACACTGTAATTTATATAATTCGTTCCACATCCCAAAAACCTTTAATAACTCCTTAATAAATCACTACATTTAATTACACCTAATAATAAAATAAAAGCATAATATAGCAGAAATATGCAAAAAAAGATAATTATAAAGAAATAATGAATAAGAAATATGTTTTATTGTCACTTTACCTTAGAGACAGGCCAACGCAGGTGTAGGATTTGCTATGCCAGGAGGATACGGACAATCAGCAAGAATGTAGTCATGGTGTTATTATGTTCTTTGAATAAATACTCTCTCTCTCTCTCTCTCTCTCTCTCTCTCTCTCTCTCTCTCTCTCTCTCTCTCTCTCTCTTGTTCTTCTTCACTGTTAGTGTTAGAGATGTCTATTACTTTTCCCTGAATGAGAGAGAGAGAGAGAGAGAGAGAGAGGAGAGAGAGAGGAGGAGAGAGAGAGAGAGAGATTAAATAAAAATGTGATGTGTACATATGATTTTTAACAGCGTCAACGAGTTGAAAGACAATTAAATGTAACTAAAAAAGCAATATCGGTGAATCTGAATTCCTTTATTAACAAATATTGATACAGACATGCGCAAAAAACACACACACGAAGGAGG
>NC_090729.1:26386357-26391357 GCF_036898095.1 Palaemon carinicauda | reverse complement strand
TATTTTTGAAGTATTCTTTATGTTAGTGTGTTCTCTTCTAAGTAACTCTGTGCCCCAAAGAAAATCGTGTGACACGCAAGACTAGAACATGATTTTTTAATTCATTGTGTTAGGGTGAGTGTTGGTTTGGTATATATTTTTTTTTTTTTTTTAAACCACCGTGTAGGCAGGATAGCTTTATAACGTGATCTGGTTAAATGTTATTCATTTAGGGTCATACTTAAACATTTTCTTTATTGCAGAAATATTTCAAACATTTTTATTATTTTCATTGCATTATTTCTTTTCCTAGGTTAAGGTTGATTCAGATATAATAGTTCATGTTCTTATATAAGTTTAGATCGTAACATTTTTGGCTTATTCTAAGATTTCTTCGAACTTAATATTTTTTCCAATGATTTAATTTAGTTATATAAACTCTTTTCAAAGTGTTGTAATTTATATAAAATATATTTATTTTTGTAGAGGGTGGATTATTCCAATCATCGTTGTTTAAGACCAATTTCCTCTCGATCCAGTCAAGAACCATAGTGAGAGATAGTAATTACCTAATAGTAATTACCGAGTTTAGTTTTGAGTGTGCTTAAGAGACCTTTAGATATTCAGAGATTTATATATTTCAGTCTGGGAGTTATATAACGGTCTCAGAATTCGGGTATAAATGCTTTGAAGTGGAACAGTTTTAATGTGTAATCAAACAAGGTAATTTGGAATTCGATAGGTTAATTAACTTGACAATTGTAGTATATATAACAATTTCTGTTTGGTTCTCAGTTACGGGTCATAATATAGTATATTTTTTAATGGCCAGACTCCGGGAGTCATAATCATTTAACATATTTTGTGTGCTCAGAACCGGGATCTATACACTATGATACATTTTGGTGGCCAGACCCTTGGGATAAAGCGAGCCTGTTTGAAATATTGGTGAAAAAGGCTCGTGTTTTTTATTAAAGGTTTTTGTATAGTACAGTGTTCATAGGCTTTTGAGTATTGTCAGTATATAAATTTTGGAGAGGCATCAATTATTGTAAAATTATAAGATGGCCCGCTCTAGTATCCAAGGGTTTTTAAGTAACACAAGTGTTCAGGAAATGTCAGAAGCTAATGAAAATAAAGCTCAGGGGCTCTAAATCTTAATTGCATGCGGTGGCCATGCTACGAGTGGGATGAATAAGGCCCAAATTAAGTGTCTAGCCTTAAAATCGATTATAAACTCGGGAAAGTTGTTGGAAGAGAAAATTGTGGCAGCTTGCAAACTGTTAGGGGAAGCTGAGAAAGAATTTTTATTGAAGCAACGACTGTTCAACCCTCAAACTAATGTCATGAAAGCCAAGAAGGATATGGAAGCTGAGATTCGACGTATTGCAGCAGAGTAAAATTTGATTAAGTTGAAGAAGATAGCAGAAGAAAAAGAAGTAGCCAAAAAAATTGCAAGACATGCAAGGTTAAAGGAAGCAAAGCAAGGAGAAAAAGAGATGGGAGAAGCAAGGTATACATGGGAGTTAGAACTTCTGCACGGCCGTGCCCAACTGAAAGCGAAGACGGACACAGAGACGACTCCTGCTAGTCACGAACCTGTTTTTAATGTTTCGGAAGCCCAGAGGTTAATTTCAAAGTTCATACAAGAGTCTGCAGATGAGTTCTTCGATCGTTTTAAAACGGTTGCAGCGACGTTGAAATGGCCAGAGGATAAATGGTCTGTCATATTGCAGAGTGTGCACTTTGGGAAGAGTGGTAGTGATTACTTATCCTTATCTCAGAACCAGGGGATAGGGTATCAAGAAGTGGAGAAGAGCTTGCTTCAAGCATTTCAGATGACACCTGAATATTATAATGAAAGATTCCAAAGTTTGGAGAAGGACGAGAAAATGTCTTTCCTAGATTACGCTTATAAGGTAAGACAATGTTTATAGAGATGGACAGAGGCTGCTATCATATAGGAGAAGACTGATTTGAAAGAATTGATAATAATAGAGCAGTATCTATAAGGAATTCCTGAATACATTCAAACATACTTGAGAGAGAGGTGAAGAAACTAGATATACCTGCTTTGCTGAGGGAGGATTATAATATTATGTGTTGTAAACCCTGCTCTAGGACGAAGTTTCAAATGTCGTTCCAAACAAGTGTCAAGTATTCTCCGAATCATGAAAACCAGTTCGGAAATAGCTACAAGAACAGAAACAAAACTGCTTCTGTCCGTGAGATAATGCGATAATACCACTGCAACAAATGTCGAATCCTCCTTCTTCAAGTATCATTAAATACTTGCAGAAGGTTGATATTGTCTGTTTTAATTATGGCAAGAGAGGCCATCTCAGTAAGGAATGTCGGCCAAACCTACTGAAAACAGCCGCACAAGTGATTAAAGATATATCGGCTTCACAGAATGCGAAGACTAAGAGGCAATCGAGAATGGACTGAGAGGAAAAGGAACCAGCCACCATTTACATGATGAACAGGACAAAACCTAAAAGCAGTGATGCCTGTAGACCATATATTTATGAAGGAATGTTAACAGCAATGGACTGGAGTTAGCAAACCTCGGTCAGGATATTGCAAGATACAGGTTATAAACACAGTGTAGTTGTATGGGGTGTACCTCTGATGGTGAAACCTTCTCTCACTGTAGACTCAATTGTTTTGAAGGGAAAAGGAAGTGAGAATGTCACCACTATTTGCGAGTTGGTGAGAGGTAATTTTATCTTTGCGGTAAAGGATTCAATAACTCTAGGAGTAGACGTCTTTCTGGGTAATGAGGCTGGTAGAGCGCTGTTCGTGCGTTATCCCATTGCAACGGAGAAAACTTTGAAGTCTAGTCCTATGACTGGAGTAGAGAAGGACTACCCATCTTTGTTTCCTAGTGGTGTTACAACTAGCAGTATGAAGAAGGATTTGGCTGCTGAAGAAGAAAATATCGAAGGAGCGATAAACTTCGAAGATTTATTTTCCAAAAAAGATGATTCCCTTGATAGTACGTAAGAGGAGAAGTCCCGAGTAAGCTTGACCGAAAAGTAACGACAGGCGAGTGGACAAGAGGATAAAGAGAAAATGGACCTGGAAAAAATGAACTTGCAGGATTTCTTTTTCGAAGAAGAGGATTCCCTTGATCATACACAAGAAGAGAACTCAAAAGTGAGCCAAAGTGAAAATAAACGACAGACGAGAAGACAAGAGGACAAAGAAGAAAAACAAAATCGGAGGAGCAATGAATTTGGAGGAAAAGTTTTACGAAAAAACAGGATTACTTTGATTATACGCAAAAAAGATAACTCAAGAGTAAGCCCGAACAAAGAGGAACAACCGACGTGTGGACAAGATGATAAGGAAAAAATGGACCTGGAAAAAATTAATTTGGAAGATTTGGTTTCTGAAGAAAAGGACTCCCTTGGTGATACACAAGAAGAGAACTCAAGATTAATTCCAAGCAAGGAGGAACAACATGAGCAAACACGCAGACGAAGAAGAAACAGAAATCGAAGGGGTAATGAACTTGAAGGATTTGTTTTCCGAAGAAAAGGATCCCTTTAATGTTATGCACGAAGACAAATCAAGAGTAAGCCCGAGCAGAAATGAGCGGCAGACGAGCAGACAAGTAGACAAAGAACAAATGGACTTGGAAGAAATAGAAAATTCAACGTTATAAGTAAGAAAAGTGAATAGGAAAATACTGATAAGATTGCAATGGAAGAATGCAATGTTAACAGAGTTATTGTACTATGTGGGGGACGAGATGGAGGCACAGCAGTCTCTGACATGTTATCATCCTTAGGATGGGTTGCTTATGAGGAAGCATAGACCCTCCTAAATCCCTGGGAAGGCCAAATGGAAGATTTATCGGCAGATATTATTTTCTGCACCAGTGAGAAGACAGGTGATCACGGTGGAGCACGAGATGGGACATATGGTGATAAGGAAGACGAAGGAGAAGATAATGAAACACTTTTTATGGCATGGCATGCTTAAGGAGATGAGCCAGTTTTGCTGTGCATGTTACGTATGTCAAACTGCTGAAAAGCCCGAGTGCATCAAGGAAGCTTTCCTACGCCGGACGGAAGTACAAGGAGAACTCTTCAGGAAAGTATCACAGAAAAAAGTAGCAGGAAAATGGAAGGATTGAGAGAAAACAGGAGAATATGTCAAGAATCTGGGGAAATGATCAGCAAGATAAGGAAATTTTCCCCTGAAGGCATGAAGGACGATCAAAGGAAAAGTTTGGTAGGAAGAATACGGACAGACTGGTTGCAGGACCGTTATGCAAAGAACCAGAGAAAATGTTGGCAGAGAAAACTAAGGATCGAGAGGAAACGGACGAAGGAAATGAAAATTATTTGGGGAAAGGAATCGGCAAGTAAAGGAAATTTCCCCTAGATGTCATGAAGACGAGAAGTCAAGGATGAGAGAAGAAAAAGTTTGGTATGAAGAGTATGAGCAGACGAATTGAGGTAGGGCATCAGGTGATGGTCTATGTATCAAAAAGAAGATTCCTTATCACCAATGAGTTACCAGAACCATTTCAGATTTGGAAAAAGGCAGTGACCTGACCTATATTATCGAGATATCAGGAAAAAAGAAAAATCTGAGGAAGGTCACATAAATTTTGAAACCCAGACTTCAAACACCAGATTTCAACGAGAAAGGCCTTATCTAAGTGGATGCATTGGATAAAGGGACTGGAGCTGTTTTATTGCAAGAAGACAAGGAAGGAATCCTCCATCCTGTGTGCCTTATGTCTTCGAAGCTGAAGAAGAAGCAACGGGTTGACTCGTCAGTTAAAACAAAACTGCTGGTCTTGATCGCAGCAATGAACAGGTTTTCAATTTTTGTAAGTTGACCAAAAAGTGAAGAGATTATAGTATATTCCAATCACAATCCATTAAATTTTGTGAATAAAATGAAAGAAATAATAATCAAAGTTTAACTAGGTGGTCATTATGTTTGCAACCATATTTTATCAATGTAAAACATATATCAGGTAAACATAAGTGTATAAGAGA
>NC_090729.1:26368857-26373857 GCF_036898095.1 Palaemon carinicauda | reverse complement strand
CCTTAGGCTAAGACAAAGTTCTTGGCTGCGGGTGATCTGTCACTAAAGCAAGGTTGGCAGGACCCTCTTGTCCCTTCCCCCTCTATCTCCGTAATGGCCTAGCCATTACTGTACTGTACCTTGCCGGCCGGCAGAGCTGGCCGGCAGGGGTATTACTGTACCGTATGTCATTCTACTTCTGGACCTAGTATAGGTTCGGATATGGATTGACTAAGCCCATTGCCGGCCGGCAGAGATGCTGGACGGCAAGGGTCTTATGTTTTCGAGTGCTGCCCGGACCTCTCTTGGTCCCTCATCCATGCCTGCCGGCAGAGCCGGACGGCATTGGTCAAGGAAGCCTGAATTAAGTTTCTCCCCTTCCTTATATGCACTCTTTCGGTTGCCGGGCTTGGGGGGTTGTGTACACTCTTATCCCGGCATCCATTCTATTTTCTTCTAGTGCTGTACCTGTCCCGGCTGCCGGCCTATGAGGCCGGCAGCCGGGCAGGTGTAGTCTTCTGGTTCTTTTGCTGCCGGCTGGCATCGGTCTTGTACCTTTGCCGGCCGGCTTATGTCAGTCCTTGTCTGCCGGTCACCAAGAGTGTGGCCGGCAGCTGGGTACTACCTTGTGTAGTTGCTGGCCGGCAATCATTGCCGGCCAACACTGGCTGTTGCTGGCCGGCAGCTGCTGCCGCCGGCACAGGCATTTGAACCAGAGGGCTGCCGCCCTATAGCTGTTAAGTAGTATACTTTAAAGCTAATTGTGGTGTGTGCCGGCCGGCAAAGGCAGGCCGGCACACACCCTCCTATACTGTACTAGTATTCTTCTGTTTAGCATATACAGTAAGAAGAAAACTATAGTAAAAGTTTAGGTACAGCACTGTATCTTCTAACACTATTGTGTTTTCTTACGCAGCCCTTTGCTGTTGCCCTCAGACAGGAAGCAGAGTTCTTCCCCGTCTATTATCCAGGATTTTTAAAATCATTGCCTAGGTGTGAGCTCCACCTGTTTCCTCTGGAAACCTTGCATTGGTTACTCTAGTAGAGATAAACCATTTTGATTTTATTATCTGGAAGGCTGCAACAATGGGTTGTGAGGGAAACACAAGTGTGTGTCTTTCATTTATGAATTGTTATGCTATACAATGCATATCCTGTTATACATAGCTCACTTGATACTCATGGAAATTTCTTCTCTTTACAGGAGGACCCTCCGAAGTGCGGAAATGTTTTCTGCAATGTCCGCAGCAAGAACCTCTGCGGACATGAGTGTTGTAGGAGACACGCAGCATGCGCTGTCTCCAAGGATGATCTCCAGTATTGGGACCCTCAGGTATGTACTGTATGCACTAACCTGATTACTGAGGCTTTTGATTCCCCTAGAACGGCGGAATCAAGGGATATAGCTAGGGAAAAGCTTCGTACTTGGGTAAGGGGCTTCAAGAAGAACACCTCTGGCCCTTATCTTCCAAGTGAGAAGATGAGGGCGTATCTTTTTCCCCAGGCATCAGCTGAGGCAGTGATTCCCCAGCCTCAAGAGGAGATCCTTCAAGATCAAGTCCAGGTGGACAAGGAAGTCGCAGATGCGATGCAAGACATCCAGTTGTGTGACAGGATGTCTGACCTGGACGATCGTTTGGAAGAAGACCTCCTGGCAGAAGGTCAGGATCAAGTTCAAACCCCGGATGTCGTAGAGGATGAGGTCGACGAGGTGTCGGCTACTCCGGTTCAGATGCCGGAGCCTATCCCCTCAACATCGGCTGGCCTCCCAGTAGAACTGGGACAGGCCCTCTCTTCGATTGTTGGAATGATCCAACAAATGCAGAAGGAGAATCAGGAGAAGGCGGCTGCAATGGAACTGCGTATGCAGTCCCTGGCAGAATCACATGGGCCCCGGAAAAGGCTCAATGTGAAAGACCTTCCCATATGCTCAGATGCTAACCCATGGAGGTATGCTGAGCACATGCCGATGACGACTGGAAAGATCGTCATCTCGGATAAGCTGGGTTCAGTTCCCCTAGAGGAGGTAGAATTCTGGCCCAGCAAGGCATCATATCCGGACTGCTATGTCCGGCTGAGAAAAGAACCAGCTTCAAGGGAGGAGACAGAGCCGAAGGAGGTCATTGTTATGGACCACGCTAAGGCTCAAGCCCTACTTTCATCCTCGATGAAAGAGAGGGGCTTCTTGAATTCGAAGGTAGCTGCATTGAGCAAGAAGCTCCCTTCGTTTGTGTCCTCTCCTGATAGAGCCTTCCCCTTTTTACAGAAAGGGTTTGCGGCTGTCCTAAAGGCAGTCGAGGCCGGCAAGCCTTGCCCCTCCCTGGAGGAGTGTAAACCCTTGTCGCTGGCTCTACCTATGGACCACAAAGACTGGAAGGATGTCCATCTGACATTCTCAGTGGGAAAGTTGGAGGCTGATATTGCCGGACGGCAATTCGGCGAGGACCTCCCCAAGCTGTCCGAATCTCTTTTACGAAGAGAGTTCGAGACAAAAGAAAGACTGGCTGCCTCAATGTCTCATCAGACTACTCTCGAGACGATGGCAAGTGACCCCAAGGTCCATGAAATGTTCATGGTAGTGGCTAAGTCTCACTTAGCCACAGTGACGAAGGACCTTTATAGCTTCGTCAAGGCAAGGAGAGCTTGCAGGGAGTTCGTGTTCACCGGGGCTTCGGTGAGACACGAGCCAAGGAAGTTAATCTCCTCCAACATTTGGGGAAAAGACCTTTTCCCTACCGATGTGGTCAAAGAGGTTGTTGATAAGGCCGCCGTGGAAAATAGAAATCTTCTCCAGAAGTGGGGCCTGGCTATCAAAAGAAAATCTTCCCCGGATGAGGGTCCTCAACCAAAGAGGAAGAATATGAAGACTAGGCTACCATCTCGGCCAGCCAAGCCTTATAGACAGCAACAGCAACTGCAATTGCCTTTGCCTCCAGTGCCCCAGATGGTGGCACAAACCCCGACTGCCTTTCAGTGGGTACCCCAGGCTGTGCCAGGTCAGTCAACCACATTCGCCCCAACGTTCGAAGGACAGTCTTCTTCCTTTCGTGCAAAACCTAGAGGAGCAGCCAGAGGCTCGTCTAGGCGCCCCTCAAGGGGAAGGGGATTCAGAGATGGTCGTGGTCAGGGAGGCAAGACCTCAGGACGGCAGTCCAAGTGAAATGATACCGGTAGGAGGGAGACTGATGAAATTTTGGGATCGCTGGACCTTCGATCCCTGGGCCCAAAGCCTACTCAAGAATGGACTGGGTTGGAGCTGGTACAGCACTCCACCCCCATGCCTTCGGTTTTTCCAACACTCCACCCCCATTTTGGAGGAGTACGTTCAAGAACTGTTGGAGAAAAATGTGATCCGAAAGGTGAAGTCCATGAAATTCCAAGGGAGGCTGTTTTGTGTTCCCAAGAAAGACTCGGAAAAGCTCAGAGTCATTCTGGACTTGTCACCACTCAACAAGTTCATAGTGAATTGCAAATTCAAGATGCTAACACTGCAACACATAAGGACCTTACTGCCCAAGAGGGCATACTCAGTCTCTATAGACTTGTCGGACGCCTATTGGCACATTCCAATCAGCCGTCGACTCTCCCCCTACCTAGGGTTCAGGCTACAACGGAAACTGTACGCCTTCAGAGCCATGCCATTCGGGCTAAACATAGCCCCAAGGATTTTCACGAAGCTTGCGAGCGCAGCTCTCAAACAATTACGCCTAAAGGGAATTCAGGTAGTAGCCTACCTGGACGACTGGCTGGTGTGGGCAGCATCCGAGACCGAATGCTTGCAAGCTTCCAGTCAGGTGATCAAGTTCCTAGAGTACCTAGGCTTCAAGATCAACAAGAAAAAGTCTCGACTTTCTCCATCCCAAAAGTTCCAGTGGCTGGGAATCCACTGGGACCTTTTGTCACACAGTTTCTCCATCCCAATGAAGAAAAGGAAGGAGATAGCGGGCTCTGTCAAGAGACTTCTAGATTCCGAAAGGATATCAAGACGCGAACAGGAGAGGGTACTAGGCTCTCTCCAGTTTTGCTTCAGTGACAGACCCAGTGCTAAGAGCACAGCTAAAGGATGCAACCGGAGTTTGGAGAAGGTATGCATCAAACGCGCGAAGAGACCTGAGAAGACCAGTGCCGCCTCGGCTACGTACTCTTCTCAGACCTTGGTCCCAAGCCAGACATCTAAAGAAGTCTGTTCTTCTTCAGCCACCTCCCCCGTCGTTGACGATTCACTCAGACGCCTCAAAGGAGGGATGGGGAGGTCACTCTCATCGGAAAAAAGTCCAGGGGACTTGGTCCAAGCTATTCAGGACCTTTCATATAAACTTTCTAGAAGCTATGGCAGTGCTCCTTACCTTAAAGAAAGTCTCCCCGCGTCACTCGATCCACATAAGATTGGTGACAGACAGCGAGGTGGTTGTGAGATGCTTGAATCGACAAGGGTCGAGGTCACCACCTCTCAACCAAGTGATGTTAGCCATTTTCCGATTGGCGGAAAAGAAGAAGTGGTACCTGTCGGCAGTTCACCTTCAAGGAGTCCGCAATGTGACAGCGGACGCTCTATCCAGGTTCACACCGATAGAGTCGGAATGGTCCTTAGACGCAGGATCATTTTCCTTCATTCTGAATCAAGTCCCAGAACTGCAAATAGACCTCTTTGCGACGAAAGACAACAAGAAGTTGCCCCTGTACGTGTCCCCGTACGAGGACC
Source organism: Palaemon carinicauda (assembly GCF_036898095.1). Lineage (NCBI taxonomy): Eukaryota > Metazoa > Arthropoda > Malacostraca > Decapoda > Palaemonidae > Palaemon > Palaemon carinicauda. Next base: position 26,369,176 of record NC_090729.1, on the reverse strand, counting down.
CCTTAGCGGAAGCAGTGGACGCGATGTCCCTCGACTGGAACAGATGGTCCAGGATTTATCTGTTCCGTCCTCACAACCTTCTGTTGAGGGTCCTCAACAAACTGAGATCCTTCAAGGGGGTAGCGGCAATAGTGGCCCACAAGTGGGCGAACAGCATGTGGTTCCCCTTGGCGTTGGAACTACAGATGAAGTTCGTGCCGCTACCACATCCAGTTCTGACCCAGCGAGTCCAGAAGTCGACTGTCTGCGCTTCATTACAGAAAACCCAGACCCTGCAGCTCATGATTTTCTCGCCCTAGCGGTGAGAAAGCGCTTCGGG
>NC_090729.1:26361668-26368357 GCF_036898095.1 Palaemon carinicauda | reverse complement strand
TATACTTTATTATACTCCCCGGTTGCTTTCTTTTCTTCGGAGAAGGTATGCAATCCCTTTCCCTCTGTTTAAGCCTTGGGCTTATCCCTAAGTGGTTTTTTCCGAATTTATTTTCGATAAAACTATACTAGGGTGTTACTGTACCTTCCTGTTCCAGCAGAGTCTGGTTCAAAGAGGGACAGAACAACAGAGTTTTTTAGTCTGAGTCCGTGTTGTTTGGCTTGGGGCAGAGTCTCCCTCGCTGACCTAACACTTACAAAGGGAGCTGAGCTCCCTTAGGTCACTATCGAAGGTTTCTGTAGTTATGATTCCTTCTTGTGTGATCGACCAGACTAAGTCCTGTTGCTGTTCTCGGGGAGGATAAATCTTCCCTTGGGAGTAGCAACGCCTTCCTTGCTTTGGTGCTCTGGAAGCTGGCAGGTATTATACTACTGCGCTGGCCCTTTCCCTTAGATCTCCCTTAGGCTAAGACAAAGTTCTTGGCTGCGGGTGATCTGTCACTAAAGCAAGGTTGGCAGGACCCTCTTGTCCCTTCCCCCTCTATCTCCGTAATGGCCTAGCCATTACTGTACTGTACCTTGCCGGCCGGCAGAGCTGGCCGGCAGGGGTATTACTGTACCGTATGTCATTCTACTTCTGGACCTAGTATAGGTTCGGATATGGATTGACTAAGCCCATTGCCGGCCGGCAGAGATGCTGGACGGCAAGGGTCTTATGTTTTCGAGTGCTGCCCGGACCTCTCTTGGTCCCTCATCCATGCCTGCCGGCAGAGCCGGACGGCATTGGTCAAGGAAGCCTGAATTAAGTTTCTCCCCTTCCTTATATGCACTCTTTCGGTTGCCGGGCTTGGGGGGTTGTGTACACTCTTATCCCGGCATCCATTCTATTTTCTTCTAGTGCTGTACCTGTCCCGGGCTGCCGGCCTATGAGGCCGGCAGCCGGGCAGGTGTAGTCTTCTGGTTCTTTTGCTGCCGGCTGGCATCGGTCTTGTACCTTTGCCGGCCGGCTTATGTCAGTCCTTGTCTGCCGGTCACCAAGAGTGTGGCCGGCAGCTGGGTACTACCTTGTGTAGTTGCTGGCCGGCAATCATTGCCGGCCAACACTGGCTGTTGCTGGCCGGCAGCTGCTGCCGCCGGCACAGGCATTTGAACCAGAGGGCTGCCGCCCTATAGCTGTTAAGTAGTATACTTTAAAGCTAATTGTGGTGTGTGCCGGCCGGCAAAGGCAGGCCGGCACACACCCTCCTATACTGTACTAGTATTCTTCTGTTTAGCATATACAGTAAGAAGAAAACTATAGTAAAAGTTTAGGTACAGCACTGTATCTTCTAACACTATTGTGTTTTCTTACGCAGCCCTTTGCTGTTGCCCTCAGACAGGAAGCAGAGTTCTTCCCCGTCTATTATCCAGGATTTTTAAAATCATTGCCTAGGTGTGAGCTCCACCTGTTTCCTCTGGAAACCTTGCATTGGTTACTCTAGTAGAGATAAACCATTTTGATTTTATTATCTGGAAGGCTGCAACAATGGGTTTGTGAGGGAAACACAAGTGTGTGTCTTTCATTTATGAATTGTTATGCTATACAATGCATATCCTGTTATACATAGCTCACTTGATACTCATGGAAATTTCTTCTCTTTACAGGAGGACCCTCCGAAGTGCGGAAATGTTTTCTGCAATGTCCGCAGCAAGAACCTCTGCGGACATGAGTGTTGTAGGAGACACGCAGCATGCGCTGTCTCCAAGGATGATCTCCCAGTATTGGGACCCTCAGGTATGTACTGTATGCACTAACCTGATTACTGAGGCTTTTGATTCCCCTAGAACGGCGGAATCAAGGGATATAGCTAGGGAAAAGCTTCGTACTTGGGTAAGGGGCTTCAAGAAGAACACCTCTGGCCCTTATCTTCCAAGTGAGAAGATGAGGGCGTATCTTTTTCCCCAGGCATCAGCTGAGGCAGTGATTCCCCAGCCTCAAGAGGAGATCCTTCAAGATCAAGTCCAGGTGGACAAGGAAGTCGCAGATGCGATGCAAGACATCCAGTTGTGTGACAGGATGTCTGACCTGGACGATCGTTTGGAAGAAGACCTCCTGGCAGAAGGTCAGGATCAAGTTCAAACCCCGGATGTCGTAGAGGATGAGGTCGACGAGGTGTCGGCTACTCCGGTTCAGATGCCGGAGCCTATCCCCTCAACATCGGCTGGCCTCCCAGTAGAACTGGGACAGGCCCTCTCTTCGATTGTTGGAATGATCCAACAAATGCAGAAGGAGAATCAGGAGAAGGCGGCTGCAATGGAACTGCGTATGCAGTCCCTGGCAGAATCACATGGGCCCCGGAAAAGGCTCAATGTGAAAGACCTTCCCATATGCTCAGATGCTAACCCATGGAGGTATGCTGAGCACATGCCGATGACGACTGGAAAGATCGTCATCTCGGATAAGCTGGGTTCAGTTCCCCTAGAGGAGGTAGAATTCTGGCCCAGCAAGGCATCATATCCGGACTGCTATGTCCGGCTGAGAAAAGAACCAGCTTCAAGGGAGGAGACAGAGCCGAAGGAGGTCATTGTTATGGACCACGCTAAGGCTCAAGCCCTACTTTCATCCTCGATGAAAGAGAGGGGCTTCTTGAATTCGAAGGTAGCTGCATTGAGCAAGAAGCTCCCTTCGTTTGTGTCCTCTCCTGATAGAGCCTTCCCCTTTTTACAGAAAGGGTTTGCGGCTGTCCTAAAGGCAGTCGAGGCCGGGCAAGCCTTGCCCCTCCCTGGAGGAGTGTAAACCCTTGTCGCTGGCTCTACCTATGGACCACAAAGACTGGAAGGATGTCCATCTGACATTCTCAGTGGGAAAGTTGGAGGCTGATATTGCCGGACGGCAATTCGGCGAGGACCTCCCCAAGCTGTCCGAATCTCTTTTACGAAGAGAGTTCGAGACAAAAGAAAGACTGGCTGCCTCAATGTCTCATCAGACTACTCTCGAGACGATGGCAAGTGACCCCAAGGTCCATGAAATGTTCATGGTAGTGGCTAAGTCTCACTTAGCCACAGTGACGAAGGACCTTTATAGCTTCGTCAAGGCAAGGAGAGCTTGCAGGGAGTTCGTGTTCACCGGGGCTTCGGTGAGACACGAGCCAAGGAAGTTAATCTCCTCCAACATTTGGGGAAAAGACCTTTTCCCTACCGATGTGGTCAAAGAGGTTGTTGATAAGGCCGCCGTGGAAAATAGAAATCTTCTCCAGAAGTGGGGCCTGGCTATCAAAAGAAAATCTTCCCCGGATGAGGGTCCTCAACCAAAGAGGAAGAATATGAAGACTAGGCTACCATCTCGGCCAGCCAAGCCTTATAGACAGCAACAGCAACTGCAATTGCCTTTGCCTCCAGTGCCCCAGATGGTGGCACAAACCCCGACTGCCTTTCAGTGGGTACCCCCAGGCTGTGCCAGGTCAGTCAACCACATTCGCCCCAACGTTCGAAGGACAGTCTTCTTCCTTTCGTGCAAAACCTAGAGGAGCAGCCAGAGGCTCGTCTAGGCGCCCCTCAAGGGGAAGGGGATTCAGAGATGGTCGTGGTCAGGGAGGCAAGACCTCAGGACGGCAGTCCAAGTGAAATGATACGGTAGGAGGGAGACTGATGAAATTTTGGGATCGCTGGACCTTCGATCCCTGGGCCCAAAGCCTACTCAAGAATGGACTGGGTTGGAGCTGGTACAGCACTCCACCCCCATGCCTTCGGTTTTTCCAACACTCCACCCCCATTTTGGAGGAGTACGTTCAAGAACTGTTGGAGAAAAATGTGATCCGAAAGGTGAAGTCCATGAAATTCCAAGGGAGGCTGTTTTGTGTTCCCAAGAAAGACTCGGAAAAGCTCAGAGTCATTCTGGACTTGTCACCACTCAACAAGTTCATAGTGAATTGCAAATTCAAGATGCTAACACTGCAACACATAAGGACCTTACTGCCCAAGAGGGCATACTCAGTCTCTATAGACTTGTCGGACGCCTATTGGCACATTCCAATCAGCCGTCGACTCTCCCCCTACCTAGGGTTCAGGCTACAACGGAAACTGTACGCCTTCAGAGCCATGCCATTCGGGCTAAACATAGCCCCAAGGATTTTCACGAAGCTTGCGAGCGCAGCTCTCAAACAATTACGCCTAAAGGGAATTCAGGTAGTAGCCTACCTGGACGACTGGCTGGTGTGGGCAGCATCCGAGACCGAATGCTTGCAAGCTTCCAGTCAGGTGATCAAGTTCCTAGAGTACCTAGGCTTCAAGATCAACAAGAAAAAGTCTCGACTTTCTCCATCCCAAAAGTTCCAGTGGCTGGGAATCCACTGGGACCTTTTGTCACACAGTTTCTCCATCCCAATGAAGAAAAGGAAGGAGATAGCGGGCTCTGTCAAGAGACTTCTAGATTCCGAAAGGATATCAAGACGCGAACAGGAGAGGGTACTAGGCTCTCTCCAGTTTGCTTCAGTGACAGACCCAGTGCTAAGAGCACAGCTAAAGGATGCAACCGGAGTTTGGAGAAGGTATGCATCAAACGCGCGAAGAGACCTGAGAAGACCAGTGCCGCCTCGGCTACGTACTCTTCTCAGACCTTGGTCCCAAGCCAGACATCTAAAGAAGTCTGTTCTTCTTCAGCCACCTCCCCCGTCGTTGACGATTCACTCAGACGCCTCAAAGGAGGGATGGGGAGGTCACTCTCATCGGAAAAAAGTCCAGGGGACTTGGTCCAAGCTATTCAGGACCTTTCATATAAACTTTCTAGAAGCTATGGCAGTGCTCCTTACCTTAAAGAAAGTCTCCCCGCGTCACTCGATCCACATAAGATTGGTGACAGACAGCGAGGTGGTTGTGAGATGCTTGAATCGACAAGGGTCGAGGTCACCACCTCTCAACCAAGTGATGTTAGCCATTTTCCGATTGGCGGAAAAGAAGAAGTGGTACCTGTCGGCAGTTCACCTTCAAGGAGTCCGCAATGTGACAGCGGACGCTCTATCCAGGTTCACACCGATAGAGTCGGAATGGTCCTTAGACGCAGGATCATTTTCCTTCATTCTGAATCAAGTCCCAGAACTGCAAATAGACCTCTTTGCGACGAAAGACAACAAGAAGTTGCCCCTGTACGTGTCCCCGTACGAGGACCCCTTAGCGGAAGCAGTGGACGCGATGTCCCTCGACTGGAACAGATGGTCCAGGATTTATCTGTTCCGTCCTCACAACCTTCTGTTGAGGGTCCTCAACAAACTGAGATCCCTTCAAGGGGGGTAGCGGCAATAGTGGCCCACAAGTGGGCGAACAGCATGTGGTTCCCCTTGGCGTTGGAACTACAGATGAAGTTCGTGCCGCTACCACATCCAGTTCTGACCCAGCGAGTCCAGAAGTCGACTGTCTGCGCTTCATTACAGAAAACCCAGACCCTGCAGCTCATGATTTTCTCGCCCTAGCGGTGAGAAAGCGCTTCGGGATTTCGAAAGCCAGCATAGACTTCCTAGAGGAATACAAGTGCAAATCGACTAGAAGGCAATATGAGTCATCTTGGAGAAAATGGGTGGCCTTTGTAAAGGCAAAGAATCCGCAGGAGATCTCAACAGATTTCTGCTTATCTTTCTTCATCCACCTCCATGGCCAAGGATTGGCAGCTAACACGATTTCAGTGTGTAAATCGGCTTTGATGAGACCCATTTTATTTGCCTTCCAGATCGACCTAGGTAACGAGATCTTTAATAAAGTTCCGAAAGCCTGCGCTAGGCTCAGACCTTCAGCACCTCCAAAGCCCATCTCATGGTCTTTAGACAAAGTTCTTCATTTCGCCTCCTTGTTGAGCAATGAAGAATGTGCGTTAAAGGATTTGACGCAAAAAGTTATTTTCCTATTTGCACTCGCGTCCGGGGGCCAGGGTTAGTGAGATCGTAGCCCTCTCGAGAGAGGCAGGTCGTGTTCAGTTCCTGGATGGGGGGGAGCTGAACCTGTTTCCGGATCCTACGTTTCTCGCCAAGAATGAGTTACCCACCAACAGGTGGGGTCCCTGGAGAATCTGTCCCTCTGAAAGAAGATGCATCTCTATGTCCAGTAGAATGCCTAAAGGTCTATCTTCGTAGAACTTCAGACTTCAAGGGTAGTCAACTATTCAGGGGAGAAAACATCAGGCTCAAATTTATCTCTGAATCAACTCAGAGCGAAAATGACATATTTTATTCGCAGAGCGGATCCTGACAGTACACCCGCAGGTCACGATCCGAGGAAAGTTGCCTCATCCCTAAATTTCTTTAATTGTATGGATTTTGAACATCTCCGTTCATACACGGGCTGGAAGTCTTCCAGGGTGTTCTTTCGCCACTATGCGAAGCAAGTAGAGGAACTTAAGAGATCTGTGGTAGCAGTGGGTCGTGTAGTTAACCCTACTGTTTAACTCTGCGAGGAACAGTGGTCCTTAATTGGGACGATTAAGTCCAGGGTGAGTGTGTAGGTACATACTGTACTACAAACTAAATGAGGGCACCAAGTGCCCATATAGACTGTTCCTTCCTTCAAAGGTGAACCTTGCATAAGTTCAGACATGTGTGCCAAGCGTTTCTAACGCTAATGTGATTGATTTGTAATACAGATTTTTTATGACTTGATACCTTGGTATCTCATTAAAGTGGTGTTTAATGGTTTTTCTTTCAGATAAACAAGTTCTGTTTACTATCA
>NC_090729.1:26344168-26356668 GCF_036898095.1 Palaemon carinicauda | reverse complement strand
CATTAAGAGGTCGCTTGACTGATACGCCATCTCCAATGCCTTCTATCAATGGCACCCTCTTCCACCAAACCTCTAACTCCATATCATCCTTCACCTTTTCTCAGCATCTAATTCTTTGCCTCCCTCTCGATTTTCTCCCATTAACAGGTTCACCCCAACCCCTCTTGTCTCCTTCCACAAAATCTATCTTCAACACATGCCCACACCATCTCAGTCGTGACACACTTATCACCTCTTTAGTCTTTACTATGCCTGCCATTCTTCTTATTTCCTCAGTTTCTAATCGTTCATGCAGTGATGTTCTCATAATCCATCTCAGTATTTTCATCCCTGTTCTCTTAAGCTTTGCTTCATATTTTCATTTGGCCACTGCTGGTCTACAAACACATGAGAGTTTCAACGATTGTACGTGCCAGCATTCTTGAAAATAGACACCTTTTTTTTATAACTGATTCGCACTTTTCACAGGACACTGTTAATTAGAAAAGAACCAATCATGGAATAATTGCTGTTTTATACCAGAAACAAAAGTTCCTGGGAAACCAGCCCCACCATCCATGAAGGTAGGCAATGACGAGATGTTATATTTCATATCATTCACAGTATAGAGAATATATGAAGCTTTTAGTTTTTCACTAATTACAATCAAATGAAGACTCATTTCTATCACTATTGTGTCCTTTTGAATATATACCAATACTACTGTATATATAATGGATTATACATAATATTTATTTTTTTCTGTTTTTCAAGATTTCATCGTATTTTAGGCAACTGTAAGTACTGCAAAGATATTCTGCTTACATTTTTTGTAATTCGTATAGTATCTCCTTCTGGGAAAAAAAAGATAACAATAAACGTCCCTTTGCTTGCAAGTTGTTTTCAAAGGTTTCAAAGCCCTAGAAAAGAGAATTGAACAACATAAGAAAAGGGTCAGGAATGCTCAAGATAATAATGCACTCTTTGCTCACGTTAGAGATAAAAATCACACTATTAATTGGTCAGGTGCAAAGAAATTGGTTCATTCAAATAACTTAGTGGAAAGAAACATTATAGAGTCCAGTTTCATAAAAGAAACCTTTGAAAACAACTTGAATATTGGTCATGGAATGTATAAACTCGATGCCTTTATATGTAAAGAGATTTGTAAGCTATATAAAAAAACATTAACCACTTAATGTAGAATTGAATGTACTGTGAATAATTAACGTCACTGTGAAATTAATATTTAGACCTAAGCTACCATTCATTAAAGGGTACAATTATTTTATATAGTATGCATAAGTATATTGGCAGTATATAGTGTTATGCTAGATATAGGTATTGATATATACATGATTATATGTTTATGATATTAATGTTGTAATATATATAAATGTATATATACATATGTATGTATATATATATGTATATATGTATATATATATATATATATATATATATGTGTGTGTATGTTTTGCTTATGTGTTTATATAGATAAGGCTACCGTGTTTTCATATAAATAAACTGTACTGAAAAGTAAAAATAACAAGAATTTACCCACCACTAGAAATGACCCTTTTTGGCAGGTGTCTAATGATCTTGGGGACTCCGCCCACTTAACACCTGACCCAAGCCCAGGTAGCGGGTAAGGGAGTGTCATTGTTCTCTAAATCTCTATATGTATGTTCATACGTTTGCTTTCCCTATAAAATGTAAAGAAACCTCTCTCATTAAATCACTCCTCTGAGGAAGTATCACAAAACTAGTCAGGACTTAAGCGTATATTTTGTATTTCCATTTTCCCTGTGGTTCTTCTGCATATATATATATATATATATATATATATATATTATATATATATATATATATATATATGCTGCTAGAGCAATTCGTTCCCGGTGAATTGGTCGTTGCCCTATTCGTCCCTTTCAATTCATCGTACCTCAATTGTCCCCAAGTCAATTCGTCGTTGGGTAATTTGTCCCCAAGTTAAAAAACAGTAGGCTTTTTAACTGTTTTATTCATTATTTTTATTTTTCTGTTTTGGACAGTTGGAAACAAAATGTTTTCACTTAGAGAGAGTTACTTCTAAAGAATACACCCATCCAACAACATGGCTAACTGCAAGATTTTAATTTCAGAGAAAGGAAAAAACAAAGTTGGTGATGAATCATTTCCTGCCTCAAATTTAGCGTGCTACTTGTTTCATTTAGGGCAAAATGTGTACAAGCATAAAGTTCATGAAGGAATGAAAAGCAGATATCACCAAGAAGACAGTTTTAGCCTTAAAATTCACTGTTTTGTTGCCCTTGCCTTCTTACCGGTTGTTGTCGATGGCTACGAGGAACTTGTAGATGATGAAGAAATGCCACAGTTGGTAGTTTCCTATTTTGAGAATAATTACATAGGATCCCTTAGAGGAAGAGGAGACAGGAGGGTAGTTCTTGAATCACCATATCCATCAACTATTTGGAGTGTTTAGGATAAATGCATGTCTAGGATTGCTAAAACTACAAATTATTTTGAAGCATACCACAGCGCACTAAAAGGCACAGTGAATATGAGTCATCCAAATATTTGGAAGCTTAAAAGATGTTTTGAAATGTGAGGAAAGGTTTGCTAGTTCCAAACTGCAGAAATTTATCCAAGGAGATGAGCCAATGGAAAAGAAAAAAATAGAGACATGAATTTGCGTATAAAAATGTCATGGAGAGATATAATAATCCCAACCAAAAAAATTACCTTTCTGAAAACAATCACTAATAATCTAGAATTTTAGAAATTAAATGCTTAACCAGTATTTTAAAGAATTGTATTGTATCTTGTTTACAATTTTCATTATACATTAGCTTGTACTATAAATTTGAATGAAAATAAACACCATTTTTTTTTATCTATATTATAACTTACCCATTTCCTAAAAAAGATATAATATCAGAAGCAAAGTCTCTAAAAATTATTTAAAACTAGAATTGTCGTTAGGCAATTCTTTTTTTAGGGAGCAAAGTTTTAAAAAGTACTTTTGAACTAAAATTATCGTTAGACAATTCTTTTTTATAAGGAACAAAGTTTTGAAAAGTACTTTTGAACTAAAATTGTCATTAGACAATATCTTTTTTGAGGAAGCAAAAAAGGATCCAATATGTAAGACAAAAAAAAAAAGGAGTGTCAAGAATGTGAAAATAAATCATTCAACTTGATGATTTGCCCAACAAAGAATTGACTTGGGGACAAATTGAGCAACGATCATTTGAGCAATAACAAATTGCAGTTGGTGAATTGACCAGACACCATATATATATATATATATATATATATATATATATATATATATATATATATATATATATATATATATATATATATATATATATATATATATATATATATATATATATATATAGTGGAACCTCTACATACGATCATAATTCGTTCCAGAAACTGTATATATATATATATATATATATATATATATATATAGTAGAACCTCTACATACGATCTTAATTTATTCCCGAAACTGCTTCGTATGTTAAAACAATCATATGTTGGAGCAAAAATTCCTTTGAGAATATACTACAATTTGTATAATTCGTCCCTCCTTAATAAATTACTACATATAATTACACATAGCAATAACATAATTGCATAATATGAAAGAAAGATGAAAATTATAAAGAAATTATAAATAAAAAATATGTTTTTATTATCGTTTTACCTTAGAGACAGGCCAACAACGCAGGTGTAGGAATTGCTAAACAAGAGGAGACTAGGAGGAGACGGACGATCGGCGAGAAGGTAGACATGGTGACTTTAAAAAAGTCCTCTCTTTATTTCTGTTTCGCTCTAAACAAACCATTAACTTGTTCTTTAAATGAATTATCTCTCTCTCTCTCTCTCTCTCTCTCTCTCTCTCTCTCTCTCTCTCTCTCTCTCTCTTGTTCTTCACTGTTAGTGTTAGAGGTAGGTATGGTGACTGTGATAACGTACTGTAACTTAACCAACGGAAACTTTAATCTAACTTACCTTTTTTTTTTCTTATATTTCATATTTTTCTGATTTTTAATTTTCATAATTTTCAGTGATGAGTTACGGTATATTATTGCAGTCACCATCTCTACCTCCTCCCTGACCGTCTCTCTCCTACTGCGTAGCAATTCCTACACCTGTGTGTGTGTTTGTATCAATATTCGTTTTAGTTAATAAAGGAGTTCAGATTCCCTGATATTACTTTCTTCGTTACATTTAATTGTCTTTCAACTCGTTGACGCTGTTACAAATCATATGTACTCTAAACAAATTTTTGTTTAATCTCTCTCTCTCTCTCTGTCTCTCTCTCGGAAAAAAATTAATAAACGTCTCTAACACTAACAGCAAAGAAGAACAAGAGAGAGAGAGAGAGAGAGAGAGAGAGAGAGAGAGAGAGAGAGAGAGAGAGAGAGAGAGAGGGAGAGAGAGAGAGAATTTTAACTAAAGAGCATGTTAATGCTATATTTAGAGAGAAAGAAAATAAAGAGAGGACTTTTTTAAAAGAACTTGTTAATGCTATATTTAGAGAGAAAGAAAATAAAGAGAGGACTTTTTTAAAAGAACTTGTTAATGCTATTTTAGTTTTCTTTGCGTTACTTTTTCTATCTTTCTATTCATCACGCTGGCCCTTCTCTCAAATGATCTTTGCCTACAATCTCCTTGCCCTTTATCCCAATCAACTTCTCTTCCATGGTATTGCTACGATGTCTTGAAATAATGATGATCCCCTTCGATGGTTTGACTGTTTTAATGGCTGCCTTCTGCTTGATGATCCTCGAGATAGTATACCTATTCCGGTCATATTGTTTAGCCATATCACTCACATGCACACTGCTCTCAGATTTTTCTATACTTTCTTGCTTCAATTCTAATAAAAAAAATTGCCTTCTTCCTTTTCTCACCACTACCTGTACTGAAACTTAGCTTCTTAGGCACCATGATCATAGATAAAATCAAAATGGAAATGTGAAAAAAAAGGAAAAATATAAGCACTGTTAATAACAGTCCGAACTGAGGACAACCACACGATACACACAAGAACAGACAACAGAGCACTCAATGCTGAATGGCGTCCCTCCCACGTGCTGCCATCTACTGGCGTAAACAAGATCTACACGGATGTTAGAGCATGACTTTGGGTGTCGAGACAAAACTTTAATAGAATTTTACTTCGGATGTTAGAACAATTGTATGTAAAGACAATAATATGTAAAGGTTCCATTATATATATATATATATATATATATATATATATATATATATATATATATATATATATATAAAGAAGTATTTCTTTTTCACTCAATACACTGTTATACAGGTATTCCTAATTTTGATTACCATTCGTAATATTATCTTTCCAAATTATGCTATGAACCAAAAACTATCAAATAAGCATTGTTCAAAAGATTCTTAATTTTTTTTTCACTGATGATGTTAATTTCAATGGAGAATGCAATAGGTTTTATTTCTGCAGTGACTAAAATACGCTATAATTGTATCAGTGAAATTAAAGATTGTGCAAGTTATATACATTTTACTTTGTTATTAAGAATACTTTACTCCCGGTTATTTTAGTTTTTTACTTAATTTCTTTACTTGACAATTTTCTTCAAGGCTGATATCTTCGCCCTTATAAATAAATAGAGTTTATTCTGCAAGTTATGAAAATTATGTTACAGAAAGCAATAATAATAATAATAATAATAATAATAATAATAATAATAATAATAATAATAATAATAATAATAATAATAATAATAATAATAATAATAATACATGGCGATGTGGGAGAGTGGGTTAGGTCGTCGATGAACTGGTTAAGCAACATTGGACCTTGTCAGTCGTTGGATGGGTTACCATTCTCCTCGGCTTTGATCCCCTAAGAAAGGATCTTTACTATATTTTCTTCAGTCTACTCAGCTTTAAATGAGTACCTATCCTTGATGAGGAAGGGTCCAGTTATAGGTTAAATAGCAAAACTCAGCAATGATAGAAAGAAATGAAGGATTAAACGACAACATCGTAAATGGAACCTCTGGCAACAGAGGAGCATCCTCCGGCAGCCAGATATTCGACCAAATTGAAGGGGAAGACTGTCAAGTACTTGGAGGTCGTCATCCCGCAACTGTGGGTACAGAATCAAACCACATGAAGAATTGGATAGGAGAAGAAAAAAAGGAAATATAGAGATGCTACAACAAAAGATACGACGAAGGAACAGAGAGGATGGAATGGGTGTAAAAGATTAGACAGCAGATGGAGCTAGATACAGAGAAAACAACGATCCCGTCCATGAAAAACCTACAACACCAATAAATTATAAAAAAAAACAAGTGAGGTCAATAAAATAATGAAAATAATACACACCACCAGTATCAGAGAAAAACACTACCTGGAATATGCCGGAGAAAGCTTAGTAGCAGAACTGATGGGGATACGAACACCTACACCACAAATATAACCAACCCAACAGAAACCAAAACAACATCCTTCTTGGAAAAGGCCCCTGAAAAAGCAAATCTTTGTGATAAGATCTTTCTTGATTAAGTGAAAAAGATGGCAGAAAAATTCATAATAAGCCCCCCCCAAAAAAAAAAATAAAAAAAATAAACGGTGGAACTCAACGAAAAATACAAAATACAAGAGAGGGGACTAAACAACATAACAAATGTAATACAGAGGTTTAAGGCCAAATCACATAAGATCCAACGGTATATTAACAGGGATAAGGGATAACACAGAACAAACTATTTGGAACCAACCAGAAAAGACTATGCAGCCAAACAAGAAGGGAAGACAACCACCAAGAATCCCTGAAGCCGAACCAAGTAAGAGACTATGGGAACAATCCAGTATCACACAACAAACCTGCAACATGGCTTTAGTAAGTCAAGGAAGAAGAAACATGGAGAATAAAAAAAAAAAATTCACTGTGATCACGACAGACACAAAAAATGACAAATTGGAAAGTCCCAGGTCCCGATGAAGTCAATGGAAGTTGGCTTAAAAACTTCAAGGCCCTACACCCATGTATAGCAGAACAACTCCAGCATTGTATCTGAAATCACCATGGACCCAAAGTGGATGACCATGGGAAGAACATCCTCAGTACAAAAAGACAAGAGTAAGGGAAATATATCCAGTAACTACAGGCCTATCACCAGCCTACCAATAGTGTGGAAGTTACTAACAGGTATCATCACTGAAAGACTATAAAAATACCTAGAGGAGGCAAACACTATCCCCACCAACAGAAAGGCTGTAGAAGGAAGTGTAGGGGCACAAAAGACCAGCTCCTGATCGACAAAATGGTAATGAAGAACAGTAGGAGAAGGAAAACCTACCTAATCTTGGCATGGATGGACTTTAAGAAAGCCTTCGACATGATACCACACAAATGGCTAATAGAATTACCGAAACTATATAGAGATGAGGAAAACACCTTCAGCTTCCTTAAAAATAGAAGGTGCAACTTGAATACACTACTTGCAAGCTCTGGAATAAGACTAATAAGGTTAATATCAGGGAAGAGGTACTCCAGGGCGACTCACTGTCCACACTACTCTTCATAATAGCAATGACTCCCAGGTTGAAAGTACCTGAGAAGATGGATGCTGGGTACCAGCTAAAGAAAAGAGGTGACAGAATTAACCATCGGATGTTCATGGACTACATCAAGCTGTATGGAAAGAGCATCAAAGAAATAGATACCGTAGTCCAGACTGTAAGGATTGCATCCGGGGATATCGGGATGGAGATTGGAATAGAAAAACGGGCCTTAGTCAACATACAAAAGGGCTAAGTAAGAAAGACTTAAGCGATAAAGCTACCAGTTGGGAACAACATGAAACACATAGATGAGACGGGATACAAATACTTGGGAATAATGGAAGGAGTGGATATGAAACACAGGGAGATAAAGGACACGACCAGAAAAGAATATATGCAGAGACTCAAGTCAAAACTCAACGCCGAAAATATGATAAAATTCATAAATATATGGCCTGTACCAGTAATCAGATACAGCGCAGGAATAGTCGAATGGATGAAAGCAAAACTCCGCAGCATAAACCAGAAAACTAGGAAACATATGACAATGCACAATACACTACACCAAAGAGCAATTACTGACACACTATGCATGGCACGAAAGGAAGAAGGGAGAGGACTACCATGTACAGAGGACTGCGTTAACATTGAGAATAGAACACTGGAGCAATATCTGAAAACCAGTGAAGACGAGTAGTTCGAGAGTACATGGGAAGAAGGACTAATAAAAGTAGACGGACACCCAGAAATATACAAAGGCAGGAAAATGACAAACAGAACAGAGGACTGGTACAACAAACCAATGTATGGACAATACATGAGAAAGACTAAAGAACTAGCCAGCGATGACACATGACAATGGCTAATGACGGGAGAGCTCAAGAAGGAAACTGAAGGAATGGTAACAGCGGCTCAAGATCAGGCTCTACGCCTCCCACAGTGGCATTCCAAAAGACCTCAAGTGGAGTCCCCATCAAGAAATGGCTTTCTTCTAAGCAAAAAAGCTTTATCATTTGCTGCTGATCTGCCCTAAGAATCAGATATGTTTAAAGAACTACAGAAGGAAATAACATCTCTCCAACTGGAGCCTGTGTGAAAAACATCAGCTAACTTGCAGTAATAAGTGGTACGATCAGGCAAAGATCCTCGGGGACTAGGATATCGGAACAGATAGGGTGATACGTGCAAATAGATCAGATGTGACGCTGATTGACAAGATTGACAAAATCAAAAAGAAAGTATCACTCCTTGATGTCGCAGCAGCATGGGTCTCCAGAGTTGGAGAGAAAGAAAGGAATAAAATTGTCAAGTATCAAGACCTGAAAATAGAAATAAGATGGGTATGTGGTATGCCAGTAGAAATTTTACCCATAATCATAGAAGCACTAGGAACAATTCTAAGATCCCTGAAAAGGAATCTAGAAAAACTAGAGGCTGAAGTAGCTCCAGGACTCAGGCAGAAGTGTATGATCCTAGAAACTGCGGACATAATAAGAAAAGTGATGGACTCCTTAGGGTACAGGATGCAACCCGAAAAAAAAAATAATAATAATAATAATAATAATAATAATAATAGGAAGAAAATGATATTTTAGACCTAATCGAAGCAAATAAATCAAATATTTGTTTTGCGGAAGTTTTACTTAGCTTTGTTCTTACCCTCAAACACTGACGTGGGGTGCATATCACCCCACGAAAAAAATAAACATTGGCAACTCTGCGCTGGTAGCCACAAGTAGATCAGCATTCCTTGCTGGGTTAGTCTCAAGGTTGCCCTAGGAGGGGGTGCACGTGTGTGTCTGGTGGTTATTCTTGTTTTCGGTGCAGCACACCCCACATTAGTGTTCCAATACTATATGTCATGGGGTGACCCACACCCCACATATGTGTTTTAAGGTGTTTTGGGGTGTATAACACCCCACTTTATGACATACTGGGGTGTATACCACCCCGGGTTTGTGTTATATGTCAGGATACTGGGGTCCATCCCACCCCCGTTATATAGTTTTGTACTATATTGCTTATCCTAATTCCCTTAGTAAGTGTTAAAATTTTTGCTGCTACTACTACCACCCCAGGTTTGTGTTATATGTCAGGCTACTGGGGTCCATCCCACCCCAGTTATATAGTTTTGTACTATATTGTTTATCCCAATTCCCTTAGTAAGTGTTAAAATTTTTGCTTCTACTACTACTACTACTACTACTAATAATAATAATAATAATTATTATTTACATTTCTTTCCAGGCATAAATAAATGTATTTTAGGTTCTATTTACAATAAAACAAACAGACAATAAAATCAGTGGAATTCTAAAATAAAAGTGATGTATGACAGTGATTATGATAATTATTTACATTTCTTTCCAGGCATAAATAAATGTGTTTCAGGTTCTATTTACAATAAAACAAAGACAATAAAATCAGTGAAATTCTAAAATAAAAGTGATGTATGACAGTGATTATGATAATTATTTACATTTCTTTTCAGGCATAAATAAATGTGTTTCAGGTTCTATTTACAATAAAACAAACAGACAATAAAATCAGTGGAATTCTAAAATAAAAGTGATGTATGAAAGTGATTATGATAATTATTTACATTTCTTTCCGGGCATAAATAAATGTGTTTCAGGTTCTATTTACAATAAAACAAACAGACAATAAAATCAGTGGAATTCTAAAATAAAAGTGATGTATGACAGTGATTATGATAATTATTTACATTTCTTTCCAGGCATAAATGAATAAGTTTCAGGTTCTATTTACAATAAAACAAACAGACAATAAAACCAGTGGAAGTCTAAAATAAAAGTGTCCCAAAAACTGTGAAAATGTCAAAAGAAAAAAACATTAACATATGATGAGTTAGAAGATATGATGAATGAGACTGGTGCCTTGTCAAACTTAGATGAAGATGGGGAGGCAGTTGATAATGAAGGACTTGGAACCAACATACATGATGATGAAATGACCCGTAGTCTTGACTTGTGGTATATATATATATATATATATATATATATATATATATATATATATATATATATATATATATATATATATATATATATATATATATATATATATATATATATATATATATATATATATATATATATATATATATATAAAACAACAAACAGTCTGGTAGATCAAATACGTACACAGGCTTGGTATATAACATGATATATCATCACACATCTTTAATATACCCTCTAAACATCAATTACTAAGTATTTAGTAAGTTTTCAGAGGAGTAACGAGTGATAGGATCAAAATATCATAATTTTACTGTGCTAAATTTGGACCCTTTTTTGTCTCTCCATATTACAGTGAGATGTGGTGCCAGAATGCTGAGGGCTGCTGAGGGGATGGAAGAAGGATTCATTTGACCATGGTAGGAAGCCCGTTTCTCTAAAGAATTTTTTTTTTTATATAAATTTTTTTTTCTCGGGAAAAAATTGAAAATTCAAAGTTTTATTTTTATTAATTTTATTACAATTTTTTTTTTTCCAATTTAGTTTACATATCAAAAGAAAGCTGAATAAATCTAGTTTGTGTTTCATATTTCAAAAATAAGATTGCATGAAAGGAAAACTGAGTTTTATTGATCCAAAGATTGGGGTTCGCTACACCCCAGGTTTGTGCTTGTGTTCCTCTAAAATAAGGTTTATGTTTAAGGGTATATGAAGCCAGAAGTTGCAGATAATGATGAAAGAAGTTTGCATCGATGATATATTAAGTCCTGATGCCCTTAACGTTCAGGCCATAAGCTAAAAATTAGCAGGTATTTAGAGTTCTGGCTGTATTATGATCTGGAAAATAGTAAAATTGGTAATATTTCATAACGTATGGCAGTAAAATATATGGAAAAGTAACCTACAAAGTAAGCGAGCTAGAGGTTATCCGATTCTATTCGTTGATGGTATGGAATAAGAGAAAACTATTTGTAGAAGCAAATTTTTAATGTAACTTATATAAAAAATGTGGAAAAGACTTGAATACACTCGAATTATTGATCTGAGAGTGCCCAACTGAAATAGATATGCTGGGACAACTGAAAAGAATATGTTTTCATTGGGCTGAAAATTCAATTGTTTATAAGGAGGAAAAAGACCTGCTTTTCTGTTAGGATAATAACTAAGTAAGCAATAGATCTTAACATTCTTAAGGCTTGTTACCCATTATAATGTGAAGGTCAATGATGGAGATTGTGTATAATTTCAGACAATCCCATTATTAATTATTTCCATATGAAGTAGCAAGATACCTTAAAAATTTCAGAAAATAGACTGTTAATGGATTCAACAATGAAGGGTTGTCCTGACAGTAACGTCTTTAGAATGAAATAAATATTTCATAGTAAAAAATATAAAAAAGAAAGTAAAATCTAATAGCAGATGCTCCGACTCTTTTTTCCTCACAGGAAGATAAGTTGCCTCGGTGCTCTGTTTCTTCTAGCATTTTTTTGTTTCTTTGTAATCGCCAACAGCATCACCAGCAGAATGGAAGCTAGGTTTTCATTCATTTATTTCTTGGTCTCTCCTGGAACACTAACAAGGGGTAATCAGCGTGAAAAGAAAACAATGGTAAAGAAAAAGTAATTTCTGAAAATTTATTAAAATAACTCCCTATGTACGCAACATTATAAGATTGTGATTTTAAACAACCAATTACACTGCACGCGTAGAAGCACAGTAAAATGTAAAAGAATTATGATATATTTCATCTCAACTTGAAAGAAAAACCTTATAGATTTAAATCCCGAAAAAAAGTGAAAAGGAAATTTCTCGACTAGTCCTCGTTTTCAGTCTGGAAAAGAACAAATTATAGTGTATAAGACAGGTCATTCAAAAACATCATAGGGAAAGGATTGAGACAAGTCCAAGAAAGAGCTCTGAAATTCTTTTACCGTCTGCCGACACACAATTCAACGAGC
>NC_090729.1:26337904-26343668 GCF_036898095.1 Palaemon carinicauda | reverse complement strand
ACACATACACACACACACACACACACACACACACACATATAAATATATATATATATATATATATATATATATATATATATATATATATATATATATATTATATATATATATATATATATATATATATATATATATATATATATATAAAATCTTTATCATGTATGACAAAATGCAGCATTATTAATTCTCTTTGTGAGATTTTCATCTTTATACCTTATCATCAGAGTTTTAAAATCATACTAATAACATTATTATCAGTAATTATAAAAAAAAATATAATTGTCTTCTATAAACCAGAAATTAGACGGAATTAGCACTATAAAAGCCGTTAAAAATTCAACGATAAAATTGGATGTAAAAAAAATTGGAAGTAAAAAACAAACGATCGATATGATAAATCGCAGCTATTCGTAAGTAAAAACACAAGAGGCGTAGAAAATTGTTTGCCTTAATTTGATCAATATTTTAATGAGTTTTGTAGGGAAGTATGATAACGTTAGCATAATTTTGGTAAAATCCTTTTATTAACCTATAGGCATATTCTGACAGTAATTGTGCAAAATTTTAGTTGGTCTCATAAAAATCGTCTAAAGATATGATGTTGTTGTCTATAGTCTGCCGTCAGATGCCAGGAAAATGTTTCATGAAAAAAAAAAAAAAAAAAAAAAAAAAAAAACACGTTTAACGGGAATGGCCCCTGACCTACATTTTTAGAGCGTTGTCAACCTTTATACACCTTCCCAGCCGAGGAAAAAAAAGAAAAATATTCCTATGCCTATGCTCATGTATTGACAGTCGAGTATGAAGCCCAGCATCAGTGTCTCCCTTCACAACAGAGCCACCTAGTCGATTACTTCCACCGGCACCCAATTTGTGACCGCCAGTGGGTCGAGCTCCCTCCCTCCAGCCATCAGTGTTGTAAGTATAGATACGAAAGTCCCCTTTTGGATACATTTTGATGTTGCTGGTACATTTTTTACGACACTGGACAAAAAGAGTACGAAATTAAATAAGGAGGCCAAAGATGGGAAAATTTTACTATTTTTTTTTTTTTTTTTTTTTTTTAGGAACTGGATAATTTTTACATCCAAATTGTTTCAGTCATTACTTTTCAAAAAATGTGAAAACCAATCAAAACTCACAAATACAACATCGCTCCTAATCGTATAGTTGAGTAACTGTTGTTTTAAGTGGGGGTTTGGGGGATCGGGATGAGTATGTTGTGGGTCGATGGGGCTTATCTATATGTCAAAATATGATGTGTGCAATTATGAATGGTGGTCACTTACTTTTCATGAATAATTCTGGACTACTTCCAATAACTCTGCTGAATTTTGGTGTTCAGTTCAAAATCTTAAAAATAGTGATGGAACACTTTTTTCCCCTAATCTGTTTAAATTTACGTTATGTCTTTTAGTTCTGTCTCATTCTGTTGCAGTACTAGAAAGAATATTTTCTCATGTCATGCTAATACAGACATACACAAGAAATAGGTTGAATATTAAATCAGTAAAATGACTGTTATTAAGCAAATGAAACGAGGAGAGCAGTGCATTGCTATCTTTGGTAGCCTGGTAATTTGATGATAAACTCTTTTGAATATGAATTCCAGGAAGGATGAACAGTAGAGCATATGTAGCTGTATAGACAGAAGATATAAGCTTGAATTTTCGTAGTTTTTTTTTATTATTTTTAGTAGAGGTTTTCATATAATCTAATTGTGCAGTGTTAGTATATTGCATCCAAGTTCAACATATCTTTGTTCGTACAAACCTTTATTAAATATAATATTTATTAAAGATCTAAAGAAAAGTATATTTGTTCTGTTCTGTTCTGTAAAGATTGCCTTACCTTATGCAAGACACGGGCTCGTGTGTTGGTAGCCCGTAAGCGAATGTGATTGGAATTTATTTTGATTTACTTTGAAAGACGGAAATCTATAATGTGGGAGAGGTTCAAATACTTTAAGTTGATACAAGTAAGATAAATATTATACAAAGTGTAGGAAATATTACTTTATGGAATAATTGATCATAAACTACGTTAAACTTAGAGAGCATGAGGCAATTATGTAGCACTCGTGTAGTGACAGTTTCGAATGAACTGTTTATCGTCATTCAGTAGCCTAGAATTTTTGGTTTCCAGGTGTGGGTAATGACAATACCCCATGCTTCCCACTGGATAGCTTCTACAGAGCTGGTGCCTCGTCATTCCTCATAGGAAATCTTGTATAACTGAATGAGTGACAGATCCCTCTAGCTTTCACTGCTTAAGAAGAAAAGGGAAAAAGGGATAAAAGTCTGGCTTGGTAACGGAGAAAGAGGCCCCATGAGGGTGGCTCCTCTTTAGGTCCACGGAAGGAAACTTGTTGATAGGCATTGTCTATAGAGTAGTAGAAAAAGTGTTATGGCATTAAGTCTCAGGGAAGTAGGAGATCGTGGGAAGGAATGAGAAGCAATTTAGTAGGAGCAGAAAAATCGGGCAAAAACTATCCCAATCAAAGGGTTAAGCAGTAGAGGGAGCAGAAGAGGGAGTGCTACCTATGAGGGAGACAGGTGGCAAAACAAAGTTGCAAGGAATCGTAAGGGAAAAATATTATATTATTTGAAAAATAGAAGTTAAAGGTTTAAGATTAGTAAAAGATTAAGTTGCTTGAATATGAACTAGGTAAGAAGAAGGTTATGATCTGTGGAGAATATAAAATCAGTCATAGAAATATCTAAGGCGTAGACCAATGTGTGTAAAAACGCGGGAAAATTGGCAAGTTATAGAGAGCGCAGGAGAAAAGTGCGGGATAGTGCTATGGAGCATTCTAGAAGGAGAGATGGCAGCAAGTATTACACCTTTGCACGAGGCGGAGAAAGGGAAGGTACAGGTGAAGAGCCTGCCTGTCTTAATGGTTGATGCTGCTCACCAACGGTTAGTCAACTCAGTTATACTAGTCGATAGCTCCTTAACCAGCCCATCCGTCCTCTCTCTTCACACGGCATGGACTATTCTTATTTCCTGGCCTTTATATCTTTTACCATGTCTCCAACAAGCCATTGGCCAACTCACTATCTCAACAAACAAATTGTCAGCCATACAAGACGGCTGATACGAATGTCTGTGATCACAAACAAAAGCTGTCCATACAAGCAGAGGACTGACCGTAAGGTTTGTCTTTAAGGACTGGAACAACGCTCAGACTAGCCTGCTTATTTCAGGATGATGGGCCACCTAGAATAGGCCCACATGGTTAGGTTTTTTGGTACTTGTTAACAAAATTTGTTACGTTACCGGGTATCAAGTACAATTGGTAGCCTAAATATTATTTCGAAAATGGTAAATTTTGGTACTTTTTACTTTCTTTATTATTCATATAACATAAATCTATAAAATGTGACTTGAAATGATCCTATGAAGGAAGGTGATAGACATTCTGTGTCGGCTTCTACGTGGTGGTGATTTGTCCACTACAGTGTTAATGCTCTTATTTCTCTTGAAGTCATTATAAGATTACCTTATAAGATTATCCCCATTAATTAGAGAGGCCAGGTGTCTCCTAAAAGGAATATACTAAAAGGATTTTTAGACCTTTCTGGATGTTATCTCATGCTGAAGCACTACTGTACTTTTAAGTAAGAGTACTTGTTTTTGCATCAAATTATAGAAATTTTAAAACGACTGCGTTTATATAGGCAGAGGAGAAATATTAAAGCGATATATATAAGTTAATAGAATTATCAGTAACTACCTCATTTATCCTCTATCCATATTTTACAAAGTTCTTTTCTATTGATTTTTTCACTTGATTTCAATATCTGTTTATTATCAGAATACAAGGTATTTTTGCAGAAAAAGGCAGAATATTGTGTTGTTTTAAAGATAAAATATACTATGAAAAAAGAGAGGAAATTTAAGGTAATCATAATTTGGTGAATGAAAATATGAGGGAAAACCTAAAATAAAAAACAATCGAATAATTCATGTTACAAACTTGTGAAACACAATAATTTTTTTTTTATAATGTAAAAAGTGATCTGATCAAGGGATGAAGTATGGAATACTGTACGTGTCAAAAAAGATGAGTCAATCACGACAGCATGCTAAATCATGCCTACACACACACCAGGGTTAAAAGAATACCGGATTAGACCTCTCTGAGTTACTGTGCACCTTTGTGACGCCATTGGTAACTGACTGTAGAAGAAAACGAGGAAAACTAATTTTAAGGTACCTATAGTAGGTGTTTTCCCCATAGCACACTTCTTTTTTTCGTGACCGTGGACGATAACTTTTCCCTTAACCCTCAGGTACTTTATTATTTGAAGATTAGAAAGTCCATGTCCTTTTAAATGCCCTCAAGCATTGTTAATCCGTGTCAATTGTCTCTTACTAGGTAAAAATTATTGAACCTCGCATTTGTTTTTCTTTTATTACCTACTCCAGTTTTTTCCCTTTGTTTTTATTTAAACATTTTTTTTTTTGTTAAGGAGATGAGAGAATTATGTTTATAACTTATACTTTTTAATGAAAATACACCATAAAATAAACAGACATTTAAAATTTTTTGTTGTCTGTAAGTTTAAAGTGGAGGCTACAGACCCAAGCATGTTTAACATTAACTGCTATGCGATTGCAAAACTGGAGCCATTTCTGTTGCAGCTCCTCATCTCTAAGAAATTTATGAAATTCCACATTTTGGTCTTCCTTTCTCCTTTGACTTGATATGCAGCCATACACAGAACAAGTAGCCATGACTCCTCAGGACCCAGAGGATTAACTAGGATTTATCCAGAAATTAACCAGGTGGATGAAGACTGCGTGGTTTAGAGAGCTTGATCGAGACGGGATTGGCCTCTCAGGTCAGACATGCTGAGAGGATGAGAGGGCAGGCTCTCACCGCGTCGTCCCCGGAAGTCTTCTGTTCAGAAACTCGCAAAACACCCATGGTTCCCAATGAAGAGACATTCACGTAAAGGCAGGCTTTAGCAGGTTATGTTAACAGGGAGATGAAGTGCGCCATGTAAAAAAGAGAGAGAAAGAAAAAAAAAAAAAAAACTCAAACAGTACGAGCGTGCATAAACGATGTACGGTGCAATCTTTTTTTTTTTTTTTTTTTTTTTTTTTTTTTTTTTTTTTTTTTTTTTTTTACTCATTTGAGACAATTGAAATCGTGATTGTAAGTAATAACATTTTCTAATATAGACCAACTGTTTCATTCTTAATAATCATATCTAATGGTGGAGATGGGTTGATTTCGATTAAAGGTACGCATCCTGATTGCGACAAGAATGTAGAAAACCGAATCGGAAACATTGTTATCGCTTTTTACAGCCGATTGGGAAAATTTCGAGTATTAACCTTTATTTATATCATATATATCTTGAGGGGAACATCTCTGAGGATTTCCAGCCCATGAAAGAGACAATTCGATATCAATAGCTATTTCAAGCTTATTTGAAAGGATAATGAAATCACAAGCATTGATGATATATATATATATATATATATATATATATATATATATATATATATATATATATATATATATATATATATATATATATATATATACACATGTTTGTATGTGTTCTGTATATCTGATTTCTTAATATATTACCAGGATGAGTACTATACTTTACATAGATACTACCTCCGGTTATTTTTTTTAGGGGGTTATCTAAAAAAAAAAAAAAAAAAAAAAAAAAAAAAAGTTAAAAGATATAAAATACCTGGTATTTTTGTGGTAGGAAAACTAGAGATGTGTTCACGAAAGCCC
>NC_090729.1:26330404-26332904 GCF_036898095.1 Palaemon carinicauda | reverse complement strand
AAAGCTCAAAGTATGATTGTAAGTAAGACAAGGACATTGGATCCTCGATATCCAGATCTCAGCATTGATAATATTTCTTTAACTCTCTATGACTTTTAAAATTTTGAAAAACACGTTAGGTCTGTCTCTTCTTCGATTGTACAAAACAATGACTTATTCAGAAATCTTACGATTTTCAGAGATCAGGCTAAACTGAAGATATGTTTGATTTTTTTTTAATATACCTTGTTTTGAATAATGTTCTCCAGCCTAGCCTTCACTTGCTGATTCTCATCTAAATCACTTGGATAGGAAATTACATCCTATATTTACTAATCCTTATCTAAATATTAATATCTGCTAAGTTTTATCATGTGATAATAATACTCTATTATTAGCATAGTGATACGAAAATAGTTTGATGTTTTAAAATTTCCTCGAACAATGTAATGTGATGGTCTATGAAATTTTTTCAGTTTGTTTATTCCTGTATTCCCTTTCCCCACTGAGCTATTTTTTTCCTTGTTGGAACCCTTTGGATTATGATATCCAGCTTTTCCAACTAGGATTGCAGCTTTAATAATAATAATAATAATAATAATAATAATAATAATAATAATAATAATAATAATAATAATAATAATAATAATAAATGTATTTACAAATAAACTTATCGTCAATTTATGGTTAAGCTTGAACTTCAGTATTGTAACTAGCTAGAGGTAGAATCCTTCGTGTAAATATACAATTGGTTTAACCTTTACTCTTTCGATTTCTAAGCTTTGGTGAAAGAGTAGCAATAATGCTGGAGAAATTAGGGTCAGTGAGAAGACAGTAATTTATAGATATAATGAGCGAGGCTGCTAGACTGCATTATGTGGGTTAGGTATTGGATTTGAGGTGAAATGTTGATATCGAGGAAGTCTTCTCAGAGAGAGAGAGAGAGAGAGAGAGAGAGAGAGAGAGAGAGAGAGAGAGAGAGAGAGAGAGAGAGAGAGATTGCATACCATTATATGGTTCACCAAACAGAGTTGTTATTGTTCACATTGGATCATCCGACTGGGATGCGTGTTGTTATGTCCTGGACGTGAATGGATTATTTTTCTTTCGCCCAAAACCGTTGTTTTAATTTTTTTTATTCATGTCAACATCCAGGGATAGCTATCCGAAAGATAACTGCATAGTAGATTTTGTTTATATATTTTTTATTTCTATATGGACAAAGGCTCCATTTTTCACCCTTTCCGTGATGAAGTTGCTCTATAGTTTTTGAAGGATAGTCACTTTAAATGACACATGCCAGACGTGAGAATAAAAACAAAAATATTCCACAGCTGACTTTAACTCGTTTTCATCAATATTAAAAAGGGGTTCGTTCTCACTATGGTTTAATAGATTCATGAAAATGGTATCGAATTTTGAGTAGGAGTCTTTGTAAATTACTTAAAAATGAATTATAGTCAGATTCGAATGATATCTGCTATTTATTATACATCTCTGTTTGTCTAATGAGGAATTTATAAAAGCACCTCTATCTGTATTGTAGATTGATTGATTATGAGTTATCTGGTACCCTGACATCTAATGTCATTGACGCCGACTATATTGTAGATTGCTACATGATTGGTGTAACATGGGATCTATGCATGCAATCATCCATTAAGAGAAGTATATTGGTTAGACAGGTGAGATTATGATGATGATGATGATGGTGACGACAATGGGGGTGAGAGGACAAAGCAGCGACTAGATATTCAGCTAGCGCAGATACTGTCAAATATTCCCTTTCCCAGTCGATCCTAAATAAATTATTTTCTTTCCTATACCTTTTCACTGCCTTATCGTAAGAGAAAGTCGGCTCCTTGACAGGGAGAGAGCCGATTAATATAATGAAAAGGAGTGTCAGCAGTGAATATATATACGTCCCTTTTACTTTAAATACCTCTATCATGATATCATTTCTCTATTTTGAGGGGCATTTTATTTTATTTCTTTATTTAACTTATTTTACAGTAGATTCATAATACTGTATTCTTTATCACAATGTCCGTTGTGTATTCCTTACGGGACATATTGTAATAAATTCAGAATATTGTATTCTTTGTCACGATGTCTTTTTTATATTCCTTGTGGGATATTTTGCAATAGATTCAGAATGCTATATTCTTGAAGAAGTTTTTCATTCAAATATATGATGAACAAAGCGGCCTCGTCTGAATCGTTAGGTATCCGTAAACTGTATGGGTGAAATCAACACAATTTAATCATTATTATTGTACACGCTACTAATTTGAATATTTTTCACTATTCTCACTCCTAATTAATGGAAAAGGTTGATATTGTTAGAGAACAGGCACTCGTGGATTTCAATTCAATTATACATTCAAGTTACTGTTTAATAGGAAATTTCTCCGTGAAATTGCAACAATGGTCAGTAGATTCATGATGTCAGAAAGCCATAATTTACCTCGACAGATTATTATCAATACTGATTTTATCTTAATATTCCTTAATTTACAGC
>NC_090729.1:26322904-26327904 GCF_036898095.1 Palaemon carinicauda | reverse complement strand
ACTGACCGCAAATTTCTGAATAGAAAGAACCCTTGAAATTACGGCCGTAAATACGCCCTTAACAATCTGGCGACCTTGCCAGGATTTGCGCTCAGGTGTACACAGTAGTTGGGACTTTGGAACGCTCCTCAGTGAGGGTTATAGTATTTATTTTTTTTGGAAATACCTTTCCCTCCTATCACTATGGCTAATTTGGATGACTTTGAGTTTAGTCCTGCAGAGTTTTTAGGGTCAGCCGACTGTATTAGTCATTTACCAATACTAAGTAAGGAATATCTGGTTAGTTGTGCTAGATGGTTGGGTATTCCTTTCAAAGGGACTGATACAAAGAGGAAATTGCTAATAATGGTAAAGAACTGTGTCATGCAGGGTTTGGCTGAGGCTGAAGGATTACTTGGTGAAAATATTAGTGATAGAGGTAGTGAATTAGGAAATGATGATAGGGTAGTTGCAGATGATAATGGCATTAGTGGTGGTGCAGGTTTTTCATTATTTGACGATCCTCCTCAGACTGGAGTTATTTATGAAGGTCCAGCTGATTTGCTGCCAAAGGGAAATATATCCACAAACCCTTTCTTGTCTGAAGAGAATTTAGGGCCAGCAGTTCCTACTGTTCCTGTAAATTCTAATTCCAAGGAAATTCAGGAATATGACTTACTTTGTAAAAGGATAGAGTTGTTCAAATTGGAACATGCGGAGAACGAGAGGGTGAGGAGGCATGAGATAGAGATGGCCAACATTAATTTGGAAATGGCTAGGTTACAGGGGGCTCCAAACCAATTTAGTACCCCACGAGGTAGCCAGCCTGAAAGGTTTAATATTGGGGCTGCATTAAAATTGGTCCCCATTTTCGATGAAAGAAATGTTCCAGAATTCTTCAAGGCCTTTGAGAGGGTGTCTACACGATTGTCTTGGCCACCGGAGATGTGGACGGTGCTAATCCAGTGTAAATTGGTAGGCAAGGCAATCAGGGTATATAATGCCTTGGAGGAAGGGATAGCCAGGGATTATCACAAGGTAAAGGCACTAATTTTAAAAGCGTATGATTTGGTCCCTGAGGCATACAGATTAAAGTTTAGAAATTTTAATAAACATCCTTCCTTATCGTATGTAGAATTTGCCAGGTTAAAGGGGGAACAGTTTGACGACTGGTTGAAAAGTCGTCAAGTTGTCACCTTTTCTTCCTTGAGAGAACTAATGCTTTTGGAGGAGTTTAAGAAATCTTGCTCCAAAGAACTAAGAATTTATTTGGAAGAAGTAAAGATCACTAATTTAGGTAAGGCAGCTCAAGTGGCTGACGAATTTGTCTTGACTCATAGAGCAGGTTCAGGCAATTTCGTCAGCAAAGATAAAAGTAATAATGTAGTAGAGTCGGCGAATTTTCATAAAGGAATAAGAGGTGATAATAATAAGCCTAAGAATTCAGTGGTTCAAAATAATTTCCCTGCTAGTAACAATGGAAGATTCACGGGTAAACCTGGTACTCGTGTATTTTCCAATGGAGGTAGTTCTGGAACGAGAAACAATAATGTGAAGACTTGTTTCTGGTGTAAGAAACCCGGTCATTTCCAGGCTCAATGTCAAGCCAGAACAAATTATCTTCAAAAAAATAATCCTGTGGCTTTAATGCCAAGTACATCTCCTGACGTAAAATTACCCATAATTAGTAGTGATAGTGGTAGTAATTGTACGCCTGGAGATGGAAATAATAATCCACAGGAATGACTGAAGTATGATAAATACATATGGCCTGGTAAAGTAATATATAATTCTGTCATTATTGATGTTAAGTTCTTGAGAGATACAGGGTCTGCTCGTTCGTTAGTGCTGGAAAGCAGTTTGAAGGGTTTGGTGAAGTATTCAGGGAACTTTATTGTTCTGGGAGGTTTCCCGAACACAATAGTTTCGGCTCCTTTAGCAGAGGTAATGTTGTCATTCCCTGGGTATTATGGAAAGAGAGAGTTGGCCGTTGTTGAGAGTCTTCCTATAGCTGGTATTGATGGCATATTAGGAAATGATATGGTTAATAGTGATGGCCAGGAATTATTTCCAATATTGTCAATCAATAAGTGTCCAGTGGCGGTTACCACTAGAGCTGCAGCAAGAGCTGCAGACTTATTAAATAATGATGGAGAGGTAAATTTGAGTAGTTTAGAGGTAGACGTAGATGTAGGAAGACCCGGGTCAGTAGTAAGTAATGTAGTAAGTAGTGATAAAATAATTCCAGATTGGGATCGAACAGCTTTTATTGAAGCCCAGAAAAGAGAGTATAATTTTAATTTGGGTGATACTTCTGACTTGACAAAGCCTCGATTCTGGGTAAAAAAGGGCCTGTTATATAGGGTGAGTCGTCCCCTGGTTGCTAATGATCCCCAAATATCTCGTATTGAGCAAATAGTGGTTCCTTCTCACTTTCAGAGACAAATATTAAATATATCTCATGATGATGCATTCTCTGGTCATTTTGGTGTCTGGAAGACGTTCCGTCGGTTGGCTAAATGTTTTTGGTGGCCAGGAATGAAATCATCAGTAAAACAATATGTGAAAGAATGTCCAGTGTGCCAAGTGGTAGGTAAACCTAATCAGACAATTGTAAAAGCACCTTTATATCCTATACCAGCTATTGGCGAGCCATTTAGTGAGCTAGTAGTTGATATAGTAGGTCCCCTGACTAAAACTAAAACAGGTTTTGTATATTTACTGACTGTGATGGATCGGGCATCGCGATTTCCCGAAGCCATTCCCATGAAGAAAATCACATCTAAGGCTGTATTTGATCAATTGGTAATTTTCTTTTCGAGGTATGGAATCCCTCGTAAGATACAAAGTGATTGTGGAACTAATTTTACTAGTAAGGAATTTCGAAGTAAGTGTGCAGGTCTGGCCATTCTGCACACTACTAGTGTTCCTTACCACCCAGAAAGTCAGGGAGTGGTGGAAAGATTCCATCAAACTCTTAAATCAATTTTAAGGAGATTTTGCTATGAGCATGGAGAGGAATGGGATAAGGGTCTTCCTTTTGCTCTCTTTGCTCTTAGAAGTCATCCAAATTCATCCACGGGCGTGGCTCCTTTTGAGTTAGTCTTTGGACATAAAATAAGGGGTCCTTTAGAAATTCTATATGAAATTTTGGAGTCCGATCAAATAAAGGAGACGAACGTGGGTGAATTTGTTGATAACCTTAAAGAAAAACTTTCTAGCGCCTGGAAGTTTGCTAGAGAAAATTTAGCTAACTCTCAGGCTGCTATGAAAAGTAATTATGACAAGAAAACTCGAGCACGGTCGTTTGAGCCTGGGGAATTAGTTTTGGTGTTGGGTACTGATTCGGATAACTTCCTTGAACCCAGGTATAAGGGGCCTTGGAAGGTGTTGAAGTTATCCGATCTTAATTATGAAATAGAAGCTCCCGGGACCAAACGAAAGTGTCGAATTTTTCACATTAACCGACTGAAACCTTATGTCTCTAGTAGATCTGATACTTTGGAAACCGGTTATGAATCAGTTTCTTTGGTGGCAGAGGTGCCTCCTGATGGATCTGAGGAAATAATTAATCAAGTACCTTCGGATGCTCTATCTAAGAATGTGCAATGTTTGGATGGGCTGGATGAGCATCTGAAGCATCTTGATCTAAATCAAAGAAGGGAAATGGAAGGTTTAATTCATTCTTTTTCAGATTTGGTTAGAGACTCTCCCGGATTGACTAGTTTAATTGAACATGATGTGGTAGTAGGAGAAGCTTCACCAATTAAACAAAGCCCTTATAGACTAAATCCCACTAAAATGGATATAGTCAATAAGGAAATAAAATATATGTTGAAGCATGATTTGATACAACCTTCTGTTAGTCCTTGGAGCTCCCCTATAGTATTGGTAAAGAAATCCGATGGACAGTATCGGATGTACGTCGACTATCGTAAGGTTAATACGCATACTAAAAATGATTCCTTTCCCCTTCCTAGAATTGACGACTGCATAGACCGCATTGGTTCAGCAAAGTGTATCACAAAATTGGATTTGCTCAAGGGCTACTGGCAAGTTCCTTTGTCGGATCGAGCAAGAGAGATTTCAGCATTTGCCACCCCATTCGGCTTGTATGAATGCAAGGTCATGCCTTTTGGGATGAGGAATGCTGCTTGTACTTTTCAAAGATTAATGAACCGTGTGGTCTGTGGATTAGAAGGTACTGAGATTTACATTGATGATCTTGCTGTCCACAGTAATGATTGGAAAACTCATTTACTCAGATTACGTAATGTTTTTGAAGCTCTCCGTGCTGCGGGTTTAGTCATTAACCTCGCTAAATGCGAATTTGGTAAGGATAAAGTTGTGTATCTGGGTCATGAGATTGGTCTGGGTCATATAGCCCCAAAACAGGCTAACGTCGAGGCTATAACTAATTTAAAGAGACCGTGCAATGTCCGAGAAGTTCGAAAGGTGTTGGGTATGATGGGCTATTATAGAAGATTCGTTAGGAACTTTTCTGACATTGCCCGTCCCCTGAATGATCTTTTACAAAAAAATAAGAAATTCATTTGGACTAGTGATTGTGAAGAAGCATTCATAAGAATCAAGACTATTCTCATGTCTAAACCTATTTTGGTTTCTCCGAATTTTCAAGCTCCCTTTATAATTGCTGTTGACGCTAGTGATATAGGTATTAGAGGAGTTCTCTTTCAAAGGGGTGAAGACAGGGAGGTGTACCCAATATCCTACTACAGCAAAAAGTTGTTAACGGCAGAGCGTAAGTATTCAACTATTGAGAAAGAGGCTCTCGCCCTGATCCGTACCATATCTCATTTTAAACCATACTTAACTAATCTTTCTTTTCCAGTGGAGGTATGGACGGATCATAATCCGTTAGTGTTTATTGAGCGGATGAAAGGGTCTAACCAAAGAATTTTACGCTGGGCCTTGCAACTGCAAGAGCACAACTTGGTAATTAAGCATATTAAAGGATCTGATAATAAGATCCCGGACACCTTGTCTAGGATGTAGTGTTT
>NC_090729.1:26290404-26300404 GCF_036898095.1 Palaemon carinicauda | reverse complement strand
TATGTTTTTTTTACTTCTGCTGATAAATCGAGATAAAACTTTCTAACTGACCATGATCCTCTAAATATATACTTACTCTAAGATAATCATTCCCTCCTATTAGTGCTCGAATATGACCCAAAAAAGAACCCTTTAACCAGCTTAATAGTCCCAAAAATTTTGATAAGTTTCCTCATCAGGGCTGTGGCACCACCAT
This sequence comes from Palaemon carinicauda, assembly GCF_036898095.1. NCBI lineage: Eukaryota > Metazoa > Arthropoda > Malacostraca > Decapoda > Palaemonidae > Palaemon > Palaemon carinicauda. Next base: position 26,300,208 of record NC_090729.1, on the reverse strand, counting down.
CATTAGGCTTAAGTTATCGGGTTTTGGGAGGTAAGTAGATATGTTTCTTAATTTTTCCCATTACAAATAATTTATACAAGAACTGGGAGGGGAAAATTAAAGGACCTTAAACACACTCTCTCTCTCTCTCTCTCTCTCTCTCTCTCTCTCTCTCTCTCTCTCTCTCTCTCTCTCCTGTCTGAGTTGTATTTGTGTGCCGGTGAAGTGAACACTTGTGCGTCCCTAAAAATATCCTTATTTAACGCGGATAACAAAAGGCTATCGAGTGAAATATAGCTACAAGTTTTCGTGAATAGTCGGTGATTAGTTTGAGGGCAGAAAAGTGGGATAAAACATCGGCATAGGATAGTTATCTTGTGAATTAATAAAAATCTGATCAAGATGGCATTGTATAACACAGGCAACTCGTGGAGAGACATCGCTGGAGTCAGCAAAAGCAAATTCCATGAGTTGGCGAAACAGGAGCTCGACCGATTGACAACAGATATCACTAGCAACTCCAACCAGTGTGACTGAAAAATATTCGCAGACATATTGAAACAATATGATCCAATAGACTGGAACAAATCTGCGGAAAACATCAGTAAAATAATTGAAGAAATTCCAAAGAAGATCCAAGTGATAAAGAGACTTATAAAGAAAGTCTACATCAATCAACACATACCATCAAAGAACAATAACAAGTCCAATATGGTGAATATGCTGATTGATGCATTGGGAAAAAGAATGCCAAAATGGTGTAATACATGTAAGATATGGTATTCCATTAATAATCCTCAACAACTGATTAGAAAATGTAATGCCTGTCATGTTCCAACACACCCCACATGTGCTGAAATACAGCAAAAAATTAAAAATAGAGACACAAAGGTATTCTGCTCAACATGCTTAGTCTGGATAGAAAATATAATTAAGTCGAGACTAAATCTGCAAATAGTTGAAGAAGAAGAAGAAGAAGAAGAAGAAGAAGAAGAAGAAGAAGAAGAAGAAGAAGAAGAGAAAAATGAACAGGATATATGTAAGGATGCAGAGGAAATCATTGATATAACTTATGATGCCATCCAACAACATACTTATGAAGAAATAAATTATCAGATGGAAACAAATAATAGACCCAAGAGACTCTACGCGGACCTACATACTTTAGGGAAATGCAAGAACAAGAAAAAAAAGAAAAGAAAGATATAGTCTGTGATAGGCTGAAAAGAGGGAATTGCATATTTGGCGAAAGATGCTACTACAAGCATCCAAAGATATGCCATAATTATGAAATATATGGTAAATGTGTGTATTTGAACGGATATGGAGACGAGTGCAGAGATCTCCATCCAAAAATATGCAAAACCCTAAAAGAAGGAAAAGGATGCAGTTTCAACAAAAAATGTCGATATATGCATCCTGCAACTATGAATGAGAGTAAGAAAACTCAGCAAACTGAAAAGAAAAACAAAAAATCAAACAAAAAAAGAAACAAAAAAGCAGGCCGCGTATATACCGCACTATGCACCAAAAAAGGCCTTTCAACCTAAATCTCCACAAATAGAGCCCAACTACAAAGAATGCATCTATAATGCCAGGGGTTGGTGCAGATATGGGGATAATTGCAGGTTTACACACAAAAATAAGTATGAAGGCGAAAGAACAAATACTATGGAAAAGTTGTATTTTTTAATGGCAGAATTCCGAGAAATGAAGAAAAGAACATCATATCAGAACAGGAAGGAAGCATGGGAGAATCCATATTATTACCAATATTAAATAATGGGAATGAAACACAAACCATAATAATGATGAATGCACAGGGTTTCGTCACGAGTAACTCTAAAAGGAAAATAGAATTCCTAGAAGAACTAACCCAAATTGAAAAAATACATATATTAAATATAAGTGAAACATGGTATTTCCAAGAGACTGGCAGTGATGACCAGATAAAGGGTTTCCAAACTTATAGATCAGACAGAAAAAAATAGGAATCAAGGGGGAACCGCAATATATGGAAGAGACATAAATCAAGGAAAAGTCTGTGAAAAATACAGCAACACAGAATGTGAATTGATTGCGGTAAAATTTGAATTTGAAAAACTAGTGAATATTGTAGTTTACAGACCCCCAAATACTAAGGAGTTTGACATAGTAATAGAAAAAATAGATGATATATGTAGAAACCATAAAGACTGGAATATACTCCTATCCGGAGATTTTAACTTTCCTTTCGTGGAAAGAAAGTGGTTGTATGTATACATATAAAAAAGAGAGTAATAGTAGCGCAGAAGATAAGAGGCAATTTGAAAAGCTTCAAGATATGCTATTAGAACATAATATGCAACAAATAAACCACATTCCAACAAGAAAGGAAAATGTCCTAGATCTAGTATTTGTGAATGAAGTGAATTATGTTACAGAAATAATAGTGTATAACACGGGAATTTCAGACCACAATGTCATAGAATTGATAGTTCATTCCAAAGCAAGTGATCACAGAATTAATAAAAGCACAAAACTTTTATGAAGGATATGGAAAATATAATTTTTACAGTACTGAATGAAGAATGGAAGAATGTATTTGTAAGTGATAATATACAGGTAAATACGGACATACTGTACAAAATACTGGAAAAAATTGTTGAAAAATATGTACCGAAAAAAAACAATAAACAAAAGACATGCATACCAAGACACAGAAGGATCTTATTTCAGAAAATTAGAAAGTGGAAGAAAAATCTTGCAAAAGAAAAAAATGTGTGGAAAATGAGGGAAATAAAATGTAAGATAGAAAATGCAGAACAAAATATTATACAGTCGAAAGAAAATGAAAAAAGGGACTTAGAAGAAAGGACACTTCAAAATATAAAAAGAAACCCCAAAGTACTTTACTCCTATGCAAAAAAAGATGAATAAAGGGAGAATAGAAATAGGCCCTCTAAGAATTGAAGGACGGCTAACGAATGAAAAAAAGGAAATATGCAACATATTAGCAGAAAAATATAAGAGTGAGTTCACGCCAAGAATTGCGAATGAGAATAATGAAACGGAAATGAGAGAAGAAAATGTTGAATATCTAACGGATATAGATATTAATGAAGCAGATATTGTCACGGCTATAAACGAAATTAAAAATGGATCGGCAGCCGGACCAGATGGAGTTCCAGCGATTTTGTTAAAAAAAACTGCAAACACTATCGCAAAGCCGCTTGCAATACTACGACAGAGTGTAGATATGAGCGAGATATATGTTAAACATAAATTAGCTTATATAACCCCTATCTTCAAAAGTGGATCAAGACTAGAGGCAAGCAATTATAGACCTGTTAGTCTAACATCACATATTATGAAAGTGTATGAGAGGGTAATAAAAAAGAAAATAATGAATCATTTGGTCAAAAATAATTTGTTTAATATGGGTCAACACAGTTTCGTGCCTGGAAAAAGTACACAGACCCAACTGATAGCACACTATGAAAACATATACAAAAATATGATAAATGAAAAAGACACAGATGTGATCTATCTAGATTTTGCAAAAGCCTTTGACAAGGTAGACCATAACATATTGGAGAAAAAAATGAGAAAGCATAATATTGTGGGAAAGATAGGAAAATGGGTAAAAGAATTCCTGCAAAACAGAAAACAGATAGTGATTGCAAATGACGAGAAATCAGATGAAGCCCAGGTAATATCGGGTGTGCCACAAGGTACGGTATTAGCTGCACTACTGTTTGTTATTATGATCTCAGACATAGACTGTGATGTTGAAAACTCCGTAGTGAGAAGTTTCGCAGATGACACAAGAATAAGTAGAGAAATTACTTGTGATGAAGATAGGAACTCACTACAAAGAGATCTAAACAAAATATATGAATGGGCGGAGATAAATTGGATGGTATTTAACTCCGATAAATTCGAATCAATAAATTATGGAAACAGAGAAGGAATGGTGTATGCATACAAGGGACCTAATAATGAGACAATCACAAACAAGGAAGCAATTAAAGACCTTGGTGTGATTTCAAATAGGAATATGTTATGCAACGACCAAATAGCAACACTGTTGGCTAAATGTAAAGCAAAAATGGGAATGTTATTCAGACACTTTAAAACAAGAAAAGCTGACCACATGATTATGCTTTACAAAACTTATATGCGTAGTACACTCGAGTACTGCAATGTGATATGGTACCCAAACTACCAAAAGGATATTGCGCAAATAGAGAGTGTACAAAGGTCCTATACTGCTAGAATAGAAGAAGTTAAGGACCTTGACTACTGGGAAAGACTGCAATTTTTAAAACTATACAGTCTAGAAAGGAGAAGTGAACGCTACATGATAATACAAGCATGGAAGCAAATAGAAGGAATTACTGAAAACATCATGGAGCTTAAAATATCAGAAAGAGCAAGCCGAGGTAGATTAATAGTGCCAAAAAATATTCCAGGTAAACTGAGAAAGGCGCACAGGACATTAATCCACTACGCACCAGCATCGATAATGCAGCGACTATTTAATGTGCTGCCAGCTCATCTAAGAAACATATCAGGAGTGAGCGTAGATGTGTTTAAGAATAAGCTCGATAAATACCTAAGATGCATCCCAGACCATCCAAGACTGGAAGATGCAAAATACACCGGAAGATGCATTAGCAACTCTCTGGTGGATATACGAGGTGCCTCACACTGAGGGACCTGGGGGAACCCAAACAAAAAATAAGGCAATAAGGTAAGGTAAGGCTCTCTCTCTCTCTCTCTCTCTCTCTCTCTCTCTCTCTCTCTCTCTCTCTCTCTCTCTCTCTCTCTCTCTCTCTCACGCATGCAGGTGTTTTAAGAAACTTCCTTTATATTTCTAAAAAAAATACAGATACCATAGCCTCATATAAATTTAAACAAACATCTAAAAATTATATTTCTCTTAGAAATGTTATCAGTTTAGTTGCCTATTTGCAAATGTCTCATCAAAGCAAGGTACATTTTCATAGTAATTATAACAATGAATGATAATCAAGGCATTGTTTGATTGGAATAAGTAATTTCCCCTAATTTTATGTAATACGTTATCCTGAAAATAGATAATTGTTCATAATTTTAACCAAATATGAATTTGAAAGAGCAAAAGAGAACATATCCATTCATAGACTCACTTCACTTTTGTCATTTCAACACCATATCCCCATTGGGCCATACGATACTTGTACACAATTCGAAACCTCGATCATGAAATATTTTTTTCTGGTGAATAATATTCGTCATCTTTTGAGATATGTTGGAGTTGGAATAGAAACATTATTTTTAGTAGAGAAGATAGGTCAAGGAATATAAATGTAAAAAGAATATCATAATGTCCAGAAAACATATACATTTAATTTTACTATGACCTTCTATTGATAAAGGTTCCAATATATCCGCTCAATTATCTTTTATCGGATTCACGCCACTTGAACATTATGTTAAACATTGAAAACAATTCTTAATTGGAATCACCGATTACAGTAAAATGATTAAGGACTACAAAGAAAGTATTTTTTTTTTTTTTTTTCATAACGATGCCTAATTGATTTCCTTTGAAGTAAAATCATCTCAGATGAAAAGATGTTCATCCTTTCTTTCATATCCTGTATTTTATAGTTACATTTCCTAAAAAAAAATACAACTAGATAAAAAGTACTTTTAATACTTCAAAAACCATAAGATCTGCAGGAATAAAACTATTACTTTGAGTTACCACTTTCCTTCCTTTTTCGTTTTTTTAACATTTTAAGATATTTTCATTCATAACTTCTTTTATTATTTTATTAGGAGCCTTACTATTCTTTTAGAGTAGCTAGCTCTGATTACTTATTATGTTAATGACATTATTATGAGGTCAGTTCTTATCCATTAGGCAAGTTTAAACATTCCCCGCCTATATTCATTCTGGAAAAAAATAAATTTACTTAATGGTTTAAACTAATATTACAGACTTTTTGCTCTGCTAGATTAAAAATATTTATGAAAATCATTTTATGCTAAAGAATAAAAATACAAGAAGTAAGACCATCTACAATTTGCTTTGATCTTAAGAATTTCTGATGAAATAGAGATTACAGGTGAAAGCAAGTGATGGTAGTAATGAAAATGGAATATGTATATTGAAACAATATTATCCAACGAATATTCTTATATCCAACGCATAAATCAAGTTTCATTTGTTGAAACAAGGATCAAGAAAAAAAGAAATCTCTAAGGAGAGATGCACAATTCTGATAAGGAAAATTAATATAAAAGGTTGAGAACATAATATTTTCGATTCAGTTACACCAGAAACATTTGAACCCTAAGAAAAATACTTAACTGGTAAAAGACTGAGAGAAAAATAAGGGAAACTACAATAAAATTCTATAACGTTCATTATAACAGTTTTAAAAAGCATCAATTGTTGTATTAAACAATGTGATGAGATTACAAATGGGAATTGAAATTTAGAAGCACTTATCGTTTATTATTATTATTATTATTATTATTATTATTATTATTATTATATTATTATTATAAATTATTATTATTATTATTATTATTATTATTATTATTATTATTTGGAAAGCTATAACCTTAGTTGGATAAGAAGGATGCTGTAAGCCCCAAGGCTCCAAGAAGAACATATAGCCCAGTGAGGAAAGGAAATATATAAAGTATTTGAAAAGTATTGGACAACTAAATGGAAAATTATAAAGACAGTAACATTATTATAACAGATAATTTATATGTAAAATATAAAAAGACTTCTGTGCACCTTTGCATTAAAAGATATTTGCTGCAAGTTTCATCTTTTGAAGTTTTACCAATTAAAAAGAACTTCTAGAATAGTGTATAGTATTGAGCCTCGTGGTGGGGAAGGCCTGGCTTTTAGATTTAATCGTCTACATAATATTTCGCATAGGATGGTACTGAAGATGGTACTAGGATTTTTTGTTCAATAACCTTATACTGTGTTTCACTTGGTGGCAAGATATCCAAACTATATTTAGTAAATTTATTCTCCACTCTCTGTAACTTCCTATTCTGATTCATATATATATATATATATATATATATATATATATATATATATATATATATATATATATATATATATATATATATATATATATATATATATATATATATATATATATATATATATCTATGAACATATATCACAAGCACACGTGATTTTGATTAATGTAAATATCACCCACGAACGGAATACATATCCACTTGGAATTCATTTTATGGTAACAGCTTCTGGCCGGGTGGAGATTCGAACCACCACCTGTACGGCCTGAAACCATGCTGGCAGGGACACTACCGACTCAGCTATCAAGAGAATTCCAAGTGGATATGTATTCCCAAGATAGAATTCGGTATTAAATGCCATTCGTGGGTGATATTTACATCTATATCTATATATATATATATATATATATATATATATATATATATATATATATATATATATATATATATATATATATCTATATCTATAATATATATATATATATATATATATATATATATATATATATATAAATATATATATATATATATATATATATATATATATATATATATATATATATATATATATATATATATATATATATATGTATATATATATATATATATATATATATATATATATATATATATATATATATATATATATATATATATAATGCATATAGGTCAGATTTAAGTTTTGACCTTGAATACTGGCGATGTAAAGGATTCAACCATACTTCTTTTGAAAAAGTCATGATCATAAATCAATATCTCGGACATCGACCAGCTGATTTTATAATATAACTTAAACCAATGGACAGTGGACGCTTAACTAACATACCTGTTACGGACAGCCATCTTCTATTTTAATTTTATCGCAATGATTTTAAATACTGGCTGACATAAGATAGGTTACATTCTGAATATGTGATCTAATATATGTCTGTGTTGTCGTTTCAGAAATAGCTTTTGATTACGATGTTTTTAAATGTGGTACTGTATCTAAACGCTACCCTTGCATTTAGTTTTCAAAATAAGTATCCAAAAACTTTCATGAAACAGTAAATAAAGGAAACAATAAATATTCATTTGAAATTGAATCCACTGGTACAAGCAAATGACCAGGGTAACAGAACGAGAATGTTGAAAGTTATTTTATAGCAATTCTTATCTAAAAAAGTGTGTATATCAAGCATTGATAAAAAATATTTTGTATACGGCGTATCTATCTCAGTAAATTATTATTCTGTAAGTAATATTAATATAGAAAACCATATAATTTTTTCTGCAGAGGAGCATTTATGAAAAGATGTCATAGCCCATAAATGTTGAACTGTTATTCATTGATGATCCCTTGATGATGCTGACATTTACCTATAAAATATGATTTGTTTTATGTTAATTTACCTTCTCTGTCTTCATACTTCCCTTGTCATTCAATATCGAGTTTTTTTTGTTTTTTTTTTTAATTTTTGGTAAAATATATATCTTTTTTATGAAAGAGATACTACTTTTTAGTTTATATACCTCATTCAGATCTAAATAATGAAAACAAATACGAAAACGCAATCTAGGAATATAGGAATTAAGAGCAAATAATACTTTACTGACGGCATGAAAAGCTTGAAAATTTGGCAACTGAATTAAAATATAATTACCTTACACGTTTCGCAGAATATCAAGTGTCCTTTAAACAAATTGCGATAAAAACAGTGCTACATTCTCCTTTATCTCTCTTTTTTTATCGTAATAAAACGAGAGGATTCAATTACCCAAAGGATCTAGTGATACCGAAAATCTCGAACCCTACTAACAATCTGCTTTTAGATGTTTTAATTTTAGACTCTTTTAATGATCAAATCTATTTTAGGTCTGCTTTAAATGTACAGTATGAGTACGTAATATACTTAAATATAAATTTCTCTCCATTAGATAATTGCTGTTATTGTGAATTTAAATGAAAAATCATCGTGCATCAATCAAAACCCCAAGTGATTTGACGACGATAAAAGATCCTAAAAAAAAAAAGGATGTAAATCATGAAAATTATCAGGATATGAAATTCCTTGTACTGTTTATTTAGTACAACAATGTTCGTTTATCCCCTGTTCATTCGGATAACATAATTTCAAATAATTCCATCTCCTAATTGGGTTTATAAATTTAGGGTGACATGTGTAGTGACAAGAGAGAGAGAGAGAGAGAGAGAGAGAGAGAGAGAGAGAGAGAGAGAGAGAGAGAGAGAGAGAGAGAGAGAGAGAGAGAAGTATATCTCATGAAATTGGGCAAGTTTATATAAATGAGTATAATCTATTGATATTCATTATTTTATTTTTTTCTCTATGATTATCTAAATGATAAACGTTAAAGTTGATTTTTATTTCCATTATTAATTCGTTGAATCATATTTTGCTAAACAGATATATTTGCAATATGTGCTACGAATATAATCATTCGAATTTGATAGAAAAGAAATGTAATGACACTAGTTTTTTCATTATTAATAAAGTTTATGAGATATTGATGATATGGCTAATCCATATTGGAAAAAAACTTTTACATCTATTACCTTGAAGCAAATAGGTATAAAAATTTTACCCAAATCTAAAAAACACACACACAAAAGTACAGAAAAAAAATTATCTCGGTATCCTTGAATATAAGTTTATTAGGCAATTTTCGATTATTCCTTATTTAAAGAACAATATGCTAAATATTTCTTTTCCTTGCATTTTGAGGTTGTGCTACGAGCAATTTATTACGGGCATCTAGACTTTAGTATTAATTAAAAAAAAA
>NC_090729.1:26267904-26277904 GCF_036898095.1 Palaemon carinicauda | reverse complement strand
AAATTATGCTAATGCTCGAAGTTCAAAGCATTTTCCTAAGTTGGACGCTGAATTAACTTGCATACGAGGAATGAAAACAAACTAATAGATCTTATGATGTTATGTGAGCGCTGCAGCTATTGCGCTCTTGGTTGAACTCGTCGTAAATAGTTTTGCGTTCTTCTTAGTTGTCCTTAATACCAGAATGAATTCAATGGCAGAAGAAGACGAAACTTGAAGATGTTATTCCATGGCCATAAAAAACAGATAATAAAGAATATCAAAGGGAAGAAATCAAAATTACCAGGACATATTCACTTTACAAAATACAATTGTACCTTGCATGATAACCAGCAATATCTTCTCTTTTTTTAATTCATATTAATGAAGCGATGTGAATACTGCACCTGATATATCAAAAAATTCCTCGCTAAGAATTATCACCTCATATGAATTTTTTTATCATTTATAATGAGTCACAGTGTTCTTGTGTAAATATTCATCTTCATCTAGAGTTAATGCAATATAGACATAACGTAAATTATAATTTAAAAAGACAAGGAAAAGAAACTGTTACACTCTTAGATGTCTTTTTTATATAAAATTACTGTAGATTGTGAAGGTAAAAATTTCACATCAAATATTTTTTTATGCCTAGCTAAACCAATCTCTCTCTCTCTCTCTCTCTCTCTCTCTCTCTCTCTCTCTCTCTCTCTCTCTCTCTCTCTCTCTCTCTCCCTCAAACCAATACCCATACACAAAGAACGGCATTTTTTGTTTAAATTCAAATGAAAGATATCCAATACCCTTAAAAAGGAGAATATATATTTATAAGTATATTTAAACATGCAAGTTTTCATGTATACGTAAAAGTGTATGGTTGAAAGAGAAAGCATCCTAATTTTAGATGTTTGAAAAAAATAGAGTACTCTGCGAGGTGGCGGTTAGGTTATAACAAGAATGTGAGATGAATGCATCTGAGTTTGTTGAACACAACAACAGGCTTATATACATACAGTTGAGAGTCAGAACATCATAAAATTCAAACAGTTAAAAATCATGTCAAAACAAGCTTAAACTAGGTTATTATCGGTGAGAAGGGGCGTGAGAGATAGAAATAAGGAAATATCAGTACAGTGCACGAGCGTGAATGACCCGTGGGTACATGGCTCTCCCCCCTAAGAAAGACATAAATATGAAATAGGGCACTCTTAAAAAGTGGGCTCTAGTCGGGTCATCTCGCAGGAGATGTGTAGGTTTAGGTGATCAATTAAGTCCATGTCTTCTTTGTCCAAAATGTTAATTAAGAAAGCCTTTGCGTGCGACAGATTTCAAGGAAACAACTCATGTAAAGGGCCGTTAGTAGAGGCTAGCTAGTGTCACTGTACGGGAAAAAAGGTGTTACCATGGGAAAATCTCTCAGTATGTGTTGCCTAGCTGGGTTCTTGTAAATCTAGCAGCATGGAGTATATCTTTCTATAACATAACGAAGACGTTGGAGACTTTCAGAAGAGGTTGCAGATGGGAAAAATTGGGCAGATACGTACAACGGTTTACCATACATCATTTAAGCTGTCAAGACATCCAAGGCATCTTTAGGAATGGTCATTAGTCCCAGGAGGACCTAGTTGGATTCATTGCATCAGGACATCAAAGGTGCTTTGAGGGTGTGCTGAAAACTCACACCCATTCTGTTGTAGGCAGTTGTCCATAATTGAGAGAAAAAAGTGGTACCCCTATAAGAAGTAATATGCTTAGCGATACTGAAGCTGATGCAAATGAGGCGAGCGTTAGCTTAAGGCCAACGAGTGGAGTAGTTAGTGATGATAAAAAGTTAACCGCTTCCTAGTGATGTGGGAAGGCGATTTACTACATCAACATGAATGTGGGCAAAACTACGGTAATTTTGAGGCAAGTTGCCCACTCCTTAATCCGTGTGTTCATGTACTTTTCAGGCTTGACATGAAGTCAAGGCATAATCCCAATCCTTAGCATCCTTAGTAGTGCCAGGCTAAACGTATTATGTTTTCAGTAGCTGTGCTGTAGTTTGGAGTGAGGCAAGTATGGCGCCATGGATGAAATAAAAAAAACCTAGTTGTGGCCTACCAGCACTAACAACACAGATGAGTGAGGCCTTGGAGTCATGAAAGGCAGAATATTCCAAACTGAGGGATGTCCAGGATGTCTTGTAAGCTTGGTGCCCTTAACCTTTTTGTTGGGCTTATGCTTAGGCTTTGTAATCTAATCCAAGGTGAATGTCGGCTAATGTGTTTGTAGACATAAGCATCGGCAACGGGATTCATTTTCCCAGAGTCGTGTTGAAAGATGCAGTTTTATTCAACCACGGCAGAGAGGTGTCCATGTTGGTGGATGGACCAGGTATCAGACTGTAGAGTTAAGATTTACAACAGGGGCATGTGGTCCGTGCAAAAGAAGGGCATACCTTCTAAGATGTGGGGAAAGTGATGGACAGCCAAATTCACTGATAGTTATTAGTTGTCAAAGATAGAGTCACCAGATTTCACGTTGGACAGTTCTCTATAGAAGAAGGCCACCTGTTTGAGTACTGCACCAATAGCAATGTCCCTGGGATTGTTGGAGAGATAGAGATGGGGATGATGCACGGGAGAGATTAGAAGGGCAGGAATTGATTGGGTGTTCTGTTGCCTGCCGAAGTCCGCTTCCTGAAAGGGACCCCAGTTCAAGACTACTTGCCTGCCAATGAGGGAGGCATAGGCGAGGTAAGAGTGGCTTGGGTGATTGGAAAGAACCGGTGATGATAGTTTATTGTATCCAAGAATTCTTATAGTGCTAAGAGTGTGGAAAAGTTCTTAAGAGCTGATACTCTCTTAGGGAGGAAGGTGAACGCCCTCATCAGAGAGGTGGTACCATAAGAACAATACTTTGTTGGTGCCAATGCTACACTTGTCGTACCGGACTACCAGTCCGGTCTGTTGCAGGTGGTGGAGAATATTGTGTAGGCGATGGAATTTTCCTCTTTGGAGGAAGAGCAAACAAGTATGTCATCCATGTAATATACACAGAAGGGGAGGTTCCATAAGATACCTTCCATGAGTCGTTGAAAAGTGCCCACAACATTGAAAAGGCCAAAACAGAATTAATTAGATGTGTAAGTCACGGAAGGGATGGCAATGGAGAATATGTTCGCTTTGTGCAAGTAGGAAGTAACTTTTGCAATGTTGGGGAGCCGGCATTGATCTAGTTCAGTCTGTATGTGCAGGATCCTATAATCCCCACAAGGGAACAGTGAGCCATCCTTTTACAGGAAGATATGTTGGGTTGACAACCATGGGCTTGAGTCCTTTTAGCAAAGGGACATTTCTTGCATTTAGACAAATGTTGGTTTAGTGGCTGCCAAATGATCAGGGAGCCGATGTTGGAATCTGGCAAACATCGGGTGCTACGTTGTCTTGATAAGCTGTGAATACCACAATTGGTGGGAACCCTGTGTGTTTGGCCAAGCTCTGGATGGAAAAACATTCGGGTACACTGTGATTGGTGGGCATATGGATCTTTGAGTGTGCTGATGTGGAGAGCCAGGTTTGAGGGGACAGGTTGAAGAGGTGTCGACAAGTATGAGTTCACGTTGCTTATTCATCAGTGAACAACATAAACAAGGAGTTGGAAATGGGAGAAGAAATCCTCACCAATAATTCTTAGTGCGATATCTGTAACAAAAAACTTCTAGAACTTTTAAACGATAACTTGAATGTCGCCTATTTGTTGTGGGGATCACAGATATGTTGACAGCCACCAGGCCGATGTCATCAGGGTTAGCATTACCATGAGTCTACCAAATCCTGCATGTCTTTACCTGAATCATGTAAAAAAATTATTAGCGATAGACGAGGCCACAAGCAATCACGTACTTACAAGATTTTTGGCCACTGATAACCATTCACACATTTCCTTGCAGTAACCCCAGATTTGGAGTGTTAGTAACATAACTCTGGCCGATGGGCATCAGTAACTGGCTGTAGAGGTCGTTGGTTGGGATATGAGTGAGGTGTGGTATATGTGGGTGGTGGGCAGCTTATGTGGTCGACGCAATAAGGTCAGCTTTAGTCGATGTTGAAGGGTTAAGTTCTTCATCAGGAGTGGAGCCGTTAATGGAGGTCTTAAATTGGTGACATGGCATATCTATAAATGGGTTGACTTTGGTCAATAGTTGATCCATGGGCAAAACATCAACATCGGGAATGGTGACACTTACAGGTTAACTGTATATAGGCGTCATACCCAATGATACAAAGTAGGCTCCTTTCCTGAGCAGAACCGTCTGTGAGAGGCGATAGTTGTAGGTTGGCGAAATTTATCATTATCCTGAGGGTGAGCAAAACCACTCAGTCTAGCAAGGTTTATTGAGAAAGCAGAAAAGCTTGACTAACTGGTTAGCTTGCAATGGTGAGTAATGCTCCAGGAGGTGTTCTGAAGACATCTTATGTTATTAGGGTGTACCGTTGGTTGCAAAACGATTCTGAGATTTCCGGGAAAGTGTGTGCATTGGTTCCTGAGTTAAATGTTTATAAGGTACTATTTTAATTATGATTGTATATATGATCATTTTGGTTTATAACATTTGCTATTCAGTGCTTAATTGATGGATAAATATGTATTTTGTCTAGTTTATTTTTTCCACTTGTACGATGTTTTGTCGCAAAAGTCAAGTAGACTGATATAAGTTTACAATATGCGGAGTTTTTCAATGTAGTTTTTGTTAATTCCATCAAAACTTAGTCTATTTCTTAGATTCCAATGCAGAGGCAGAATTTATATTGGCTAAATCTAGTCTCTTGTTTGATGAAGTTTTGGTTGGATAGATATATGGTGCTTTAATTTTCAGCCAAATACATGAACCATATATTTTTCCTACTAGTTACCTTACGTTATGTGCATTTCTGACCTTGATTATTGCGTTTGTTGGTGGCTTGGGGCATGAGATAATCTGGAACTTTTATTTGTTGGCAGTTTGGAATCTGAATTGAGGATAATCGGCAACTTTTATTTATAAACAATTTAGCTCTCTTTATTTTTAGAGGCGTCCTCCTCTAAAGAACCCACTGGCTCCTGTCGTTCAGGTGGAAAGAAATAAGTACAGCAGAAAGTCTTGATGAGTGGCAGAACTTAAGATGAAGGTAAGAAATTATTTAGTTTCAGGTATTTGTATAGGAGTGAAAAATTTCCTTATTAATTTAATCTGAAGTTTTTAAGATGAGCAATAGTATATGGTATAAAGTGTCAGCTTGAGCAGGAAAGAGCTGATGAGAAAAAGTCTGTTAGTGAAAATGAGTTTTAGGAAAAGGGTGAAATATACATTCCTACACCTGAAAATATTAAGTAAAAGAAAAAACAATAATTATGTGTTTCAGTCATTGAGTCGCCTACGTTCCTGTCAAATCAGATGTTTACTTGGGATTGGATCATGAAAAAAAAGAAAAATAATCATGTGTTTCAGTCATTGAGACTTCTTTAAAGAAAAAAATGCAAGCGAGATATACATAAAAAAAGTTAAGCAGAGAATTACAATGTTAGGTTATTTTGGTTTTAAAACGGGGATTAGTGATTACGTTATCTGTGGAGAAAAACAGAGAATGTATCAACATTAACAACATTAACAATGATGTGCTTTGCGTAGGCTGATGCAGTTACAGGAATGTTAGACTTGAAACCCTTTCTTAG
The DNA here is from genome assembly GCF_036898095.1 of Palaemon carinicauda. NCBI lineage: Eukaryota > Metazoa > Arthropoda > Malacostraca > Decapoda > Palaemonidae > Palaemon > Palaemon carinicauda. The sequence continues at coordinate 26,272,225 of NC_090729.1, read as the reverse complement.
TAGTGTTTTTTTTTTTTTCAGGGCAATGCAAGGTAGTATTGCAGAGTTTCATCTGTCAGTTGCTGATAGCTGTTGCAGGGTCTTTCTATTTTCTGTTGTGCTGATAGGTCAACGTCCCTGTCAATGATGATTTGCCAGATGCAAATGACCTAGTCCCAGTCTGCAAATAGTAACTGCAACTTAGCGGGGAACATTTTTTTGCGAGAGGATGCAGGATTATGTTAGTTGCTTCCATGTACCATTTAGCTAATCTGTAGACCCAGATGAAGGCTTGCCTTAATTCCCTTGACATTTGCATATTGTAAAAGGCTGTCATTTGATTCTTGATGATTTTCTGCGCAGGTTGAAGTTTGATACTGATTTTATGGCACATCAGGGTAGACTTGGCCCAATTATCAGCATCATCATTACCAGTGATTCCAGTGTCACTTGAAATCCAGTAAAGGACAATCTGACTGTTCTTGTTTTGATGTTAGTAGTTAGTTGATTGTTGCTGAGAGTCAGAATCGCTTCTCTCGAATCTGTGTTGATTGTTTTATTTACTTCAGGTAGACTAGCCAAGTGTTCCAGGGCTTTGGCGCTCACCACTAACTTTATTTGCAGGGTGGAGGCATGGTTGGAGAGCCTCCAGTTTTCTTTTTAGCCTGATGGAGAAACGACTGCTGCTGCTGCTGCTGCTGCAAGAATATCCCAGTCTAGAGATCCAACAGTATAGTAATTTTTTGGGGTGGAGGTACTGTTGATTGCATTTCTCGCTGCTGCACTGAATTGTTTTGGTGTACAGAAAGCTTTGCTTGCTGGTGGGAGGATGGCGAAGCTATATTAGAAGGAGTATTGTGACCACGGGTCAGGAGTGCTGTAGCCATTGTGTTCCCGTTGCCCCTTCGTCTTGAAGGCTTCATTCTGCATTTGCATTCTTCTAAGTCAATCCTGTAGAATCTTTGCATGTGTGTTTGGAGGATCGATTTCCTCCACATGGGGAGGACTCTTTTGAGTTTGCTGTTTAGAGGAGAGTCTCTATCTGCATTGATTGACTTGAATATGACACTACAGTTCCTGATGTTGATCCTTGCAGAAAGGGAAGTTAGATTAGCATTGTCTCTTAACAAGAAGAGACTGGTCGACATGAGAGAGCTGCTGATGAGTTCCATAGTATTGTTTAGTACAACTCCTGGAGAAGCTTATTGAGTTGCGATCAGTGAGGTGAGTGTAGATGCTACATAGTCAATGTAGGATCAAATTGCTTAGATGTAGAGCAGTCTTAGGAGGATGTTTGATACCTCTTGTTTAAGGGATGTCATTCATTTTATGTCTGAGAAACGAATTTTTGTTTTCTCACTGAGGTACTCTACTTCGTTGGAAGTGGATATTGTTTTGCTGATGATTATTCATAGATATACGAATTGTATTACCCATTCTATGGGTTAGCACATAAGGGTGAAGTTCGGAGGGTCTTCCGGGGATTGGAAGGCAATTTCTTTGGTCCTGTTGGTGTTGATCTTTAGGCCTAGGTCTTTGTATTTGTCCTGAATCATATCAAATGTCTTTTGACTAGATTGCATGAGTGTACTTTCTGTGGACATATAAAACATATTTAGGGAGGTGTATAGTGGCAAGTTTTTCCGTAGGTAAGTTGAATACATATGGTGTTAGCATGACCCCCTAAGGTGTTCCCTTTTCCAGGTGGATAAATTCAGCTTTTTCCTTGGAAGGTGGCTCTGACTTATCAGTTCTTGGTATAGTTCGATGTTGGCAAGTGTCCTTTCACTCTTTACAATACGAGGGTGAAGAGAGTTTCTTAGGCTTTGGCTAGCTCAAAGACTTTCTTGAGGTAAAGGAAGATGACAAAGGCCTTTTTGTCGTTAATTGTTGTAAGGACATCGGTTAAACGTTCTTCAGTGCCTCCGTAGTGTGAAGTAGTGGGCCTATTTTTTTATGCAGTGTGATGACTACAATTTGTTCAGCGACATTGTTGCTGCAGCTAATTAAGGCTATGGGTCAGTAGCTGTCTGGTTCTTTCGGTGGTGAAGAGAATTTCTTAGGTCTTGGCTAGCTCAAAGGCTTTCTTGAGATCAAGGAAGATGTCAAAGGCATTTTTTAGGGAAATTGTTGTATGGACATCGGTTATCCGTGCTTGAGTGCCTCCGTAGTGGGATGTAATGGGCCTCTTTTTTTCTGCAGAGTGCTGACTACAATTGGTTCAGCGACATTCTTGCTGCAGCTAATTAAGGCTATGGATCGGTAGCTGTCTGGTTCTTTTGGTGGTGAAAAGAATTTCTTAGGCCTTGGCTAGCTCAAAGGCTTTTTCCGAGGTCAAGGAAGATGACAAAGGTATTTTTGTCGTTAATTGTTGTAAGGATATCAGTTATACGTTCTTGAGTGCGTGCGTAGTGAGATGTAGTGGGTCTATTTTCTTCTGCAGTGTGCTGACTACAATTTGTTCAGCGACATTCTTGCTGCAGCTAATTAAGGCTATGGGACAGTAGTGGTCTGGTTCTTTTGGTTATGGGACAGGTTCTATGTTATTGATCAGAGTCTTTTGGGTGTGTTTAGTTCAGTAGATGAAAACACAACTACTTCATGGAACTTCCCATACTCCTTAGTATAGTGTATGTGATTATATCAACTCCATGGGCAGTGTCTCATCAAGTTTTTACGAGTGCTATATTCAGTTCATTCATGGTATACGGGTTGTCTAGGTCATTAGGCCTGTTGCATGCTGCTTCAAGGATTTTACTCCTTATTGGCAACAGAGTTATCTGCCTATTAATGCTGTGCAGAATAATATCTGTGCTTTTAGCTCAGTCAGCAAAGTTTGTTTGCAATTCTGTTTGCTTCTGCTAATGGGTCTAGGTGGGTTACTCTAGCGGTGCTAATTTTCCCAAAGATATTATTGAACCAGCCCCATATCTTTGCTAAATATATGTTCTTGTGGATTTTGTGACACCATAAGTACCTTTCGACTATTTTCACCTCCAGGGTAACTTCTAAGGGATATTTAGTGATTTCGAGTAGTAAGGTATGGAGTTCACGAGTTATGTCTCTTCTGAAGAGCTTTCTGGTTCAGATGATTCTTGCATTCATCTCCTTGATACGACTTTTAGAGTAAAAGGCATCAGCATGCTTCATTCTTGAATACATTTTACGAGGCATAGATATACTGGTGGCAGAGATGAGCTGTTCATTGAAGTCTAGAGATGAGATGCATTAGCCCACTCTGTTAAAGATTACTCGAATCCTGCCTAGTTCACAAAGTTTGGGCTCCACTTTTTTAGGGGGAAAAGGAGGATGGGGCTACTTTTCAACCATTAGGTCAATTTCTATTGCAAAGTGGTCACTTTTTAGGACAGGATACAGTCATCAGTTAGCATCCCTTTGGATGGGGCTTGACAGGAAAGTGAGGTGTTGTGGACTGCCCATTAGATGGGTTGCTTCTGGCACATTGTTACATAATGTTTCATCTGAATATTCTAGTTGGAGGGAGTTCAAATGTCAGCACGTCTGATGTGATGACAATATTCAGTTCAGAAACGGATACTGAGCATTGAAATTACCTGCAATGATTGTATCTTCCTCTGATACCATAGCAAAGAGCCCATCTGCGTTGATGCTTTATTTTGGAGATTTTTAGGTATTGTGGACTATGAGAGTTTTTGCTAGCAGACACTTGCACACTAAGTATCTTTGTTTTTGTCCCAAAGTCGATGCTTTATACACTTTCTGAGGGGATGCCATTCTTCGTGAGACTACTTAATCCCCTAGTTGTTTGTAACGTGCTATACACTTTGTATCCTCCAAAGGAGAAGGCTGTGATCTCACTAATCAAGTTCTCCTGCTGCAAAGTAATGTGTGGAGGTTGCACTGAGGTTTGGGACTGTAGGAAACCAAATTTGGTTCCGAGTCCTCACACGGTCTTTTGGAGCATATTTACTTTTCCTGTTGTTGAGAGTAACTTTGTAAGCGTGTGTGGTTGTATTAAGATCGTTCAATGGAGGCACTTTGAAGAGATTTTTTTTCTGGTTTCTTTGGGGCGATTTTGAAACAAAATTATCTAAGGCTTGCTGTGAGTAATTGACTCTATGCACATTCAAAAATTTACTTCGTACATTTGATATTGCGGCAATAAAGGCACCCATGCCTAAAGTGATAGGGACTAGGTCACACAAATTACTGGGGGCTGAATGGAGGGGTGAGGGCCTGAGATGATTTGAGGACTTATGACGGTTGATATAGGGAGGCTGGGAAAATCACTTAAGGAGTTAGTGTTGTCAGGAATGTGGGTTATTGCTGAGGTGGATTGCGGATTGGTTTAATCAGGAGT
>NC_090729.1:26232904-26262904 GCF_036898095.1 Palaemon carinicauda | reverse complement strand
ATTTTTTTAGAGGAGTCTTACAAATAATGATATCGGCATAAAGTTTGAATCACTTGTTCTCCATTTAATGCTTATCTGATTTGGTAGATTTATCTATTGAAAATCCTAGATGGCGGCCCTTTTTCATGACCGCTGCAAATTACTCAGGCGAACTTTATGTTTTGCTTATAAGTATTTATAGTTATCCGATTTGTATGATCTGGATATGTATTCATGTAATTTCAAACACACTGAAATAGATTCTAATGTTTATTAAGTAAAGTTATTCATATTTATTGATTATAAAGAACAGGGATATATATTTATTGATTTTATACTGTATTTTCAGATGACCACCATATTAATAATTTTCCATTTTATAGGCTTAAGACTTCATTGTTTATAGAGAAAAGGAACATATATATTTTTTAAGATATGCTGTTTTTAAACGATGACTGCCATAGTCTTCCTTTTTCCTAAGCTTTGCACCACAATGTATACCCCATGCAACTGGTTCTCCAGTTGTTACTGCTCACATACGCAACTGTATAATGATTTCCAAGGAGTGGATGCGGACTTTGAATACTTTCCTATTCTTTGGCAACCCTTTTTTACAAGATCTCTTTGCCAGTTCTCGACTGCTAGGTGCAAAAGGGGTGTAATGTTGTCCAATATAACTGTCATATATTTCCTTTCTGTATCCAACCAAATTCAACAAGACTAGTCATGTTTTAATTGAAGATGGTTGCCTGACCCAAACAATACCCGCCTGAAAGGTATCACAATTTTTATCTTTTCTGAGATAAGAATTGTAGTTGTATGGCCTCTGCTTACAGGCAAAGCGATCTAAACTTTCCTCGTTCACACTAGAAGCTGTGCTTGATCTGTGGTACATGAGAGCAAATTTCTTAATTCTCTGCAATTCCTGATCACAAAAATCATTAAATTTTTCAAAGACTTCATCAAATAGGTTCCAAGTCAGCTGTGTGGATTTTTTCTTTTTTCCACAAAAGGCAGTCACAACATCAAAATCAGTGAATGCAAGAAAATATGGGATCCCTCTACCTTTCTCAAGCCCTATTACCAACACTACCTCCTTGCCTAAAGGCAATCCACATTTTTTAATACCCATTCTTTGTAAGGATTTCAGCAGATATTTCTGTGACTAGCGTCTTTGGCCTTAATTATAATTGACTTTCTTTCCTCAGCCATTATATTTCTGACGTGTACAAATATTCGAGTGTCAACTTTCTCGTAATGACATGGGGACACTACATTTAGACTTCATTGTGTTGGATTCTTTACATTTTCTTACGAAGACTGTGCTGGTTGCTTCTGCTTTACACATATTTTTTGCAAGTAGGTAAGACACCTCAGTCTTTTTGCTTTGATAATGAAGGAAGCTTTTGAAATTAACTGGTGTCCTACTTGTTCCTGTTTCTCCCTTCTTCTTCCTTGTCCCCATTTCGACTGTCATCGTCTTGTATTTCAGCCTTAACTTCTTATATACACAAAAACTATGCCCACCCTCTCGTACCTTGTATCATACTATTTAACTTTCAGGACGATTTTTTTTTATCATAGTTATAAAACATCTTTGTAGTATGTGGAGGTGACACCTGATTAATCAAGGATAAATGCATTTTCATTTGGTTCTTTTCATAGGAAGTTCACTTAAGTTTCAAAGATTTCAACCAGTTTTGATTTCTGACATGTATGAAGGTGGCCACTGTTTCTGAACTAAAAGGGTGAGTCTAATTCTTTTGCTTGAAGTTCTACTTTCTATTCTGGCAATAGATGACCTGTCGGAAAAATAAACGATGGTTGCCTTTGAGACCCTTCGTCATAGAAACTAGCTTTGCTTGGTCTTGTGTGAAGTTAAAAACAATTTTTTTTCTTGGTTTGATGATGAAAGAACTGTCACTTTTATCTTCAAACCCTTCCATGAATGATTGGAACTGCTCTTTGTTCTTCTGGCGATTTGCAAATGCAATTCCAAATAATGTTGGGTCTACCATGTTCATATCTAGCACCAGCAGGTCAGCTGATTCCTCTTGGAAGGAATTGCCCATATCCTGCATCACTACAGAGAGTGACTTCAGCATTTCAAAGGAAAATTTCTTGACACTCAGTGTCTGGTTATAGTGTCTCCTCTAGCTACTGTAGGTGGCATCTTTCAAACTAGAAATGGTCTCATATATAGATACTAGACATGTAACTTCTGGTCTAGCAACCCTCCAGCTACAATATAAACTTCGTAAATGATTCGTTCGGATATACGTTGGCTAGATGTTGCACATGTGAAACTTAAAAAAGTGTTGAATCAGCAGAGGAAGCCCAATCCTAAGGTAGAGAACATATTTAGTAGACGGTTAGAACCATATTTTTGACGGATATGAAATCAAAAGTTATTCGTAATAAATAAAACTCACGACCATCAGAGTGCAGGCGTTGAAGCAGAATCTAGAACTCTCGTCCCAGAACAAAACAATATTTTAAAGTCATAAATTACATTATCGCACATGAACACATTGTTCTATTCTTACATCTTATAAAAAATAAACCCTATTCACAAGCATTATCATACAATATTCATAAATTCAGTGCATATATTACACCTTGACGTATTGAATATAATTTGTACTGATGCCAGGCACAAAAAAAAAAAAAAAAAAAAAAAAAAAAAAAAAAAAAAAAAAAAAAAAAAAAAAAGACGAGTGGCCTCAGATTATAGACAAAGACACCAAATTAATTGCTCAAAATAAAATGTCATAAGTATATAAAACTGATTAGTATGCACCAACCGAAAAAAAATTCATTGTTTTGGATTCACATATTCCAGATGTTGAAGATATATTCTCAAAAAACAAATGATATCAAAGAAAATGGAATAGGTAGTGTACAGCCATTTCACATGATATCACAGCAGACTCTTGACCAAGTTATATATATATATATATATATATATATATATATATATATATATATATATATATATATATATATATATATATAAACTTGGTCAAGAGTTTATATATATATATATATATATATATATATATATATATATATATATATATATATATATATATATATATATATATATATATATAAACTTGGTCAAGAGTCTGCTGTGATATCATGTGCCTGGCATCAGTACAAATTATATTCAATACGTCAAGGTGTAATATATGCACTGAATTTATAAATATTGTATGATAATGCTTGTGAATAGGGTCGATTTTTCATAACATGTAAGAATAAAACAATGTGTTCATGTGCGTTAATGTAATTTATGACTTTAAAATATTGTTTTTTTCTGGGACGAGAGTTCTAGATTCTGCTTCAACGCCTGCACTCTGATGGTCGTGAGTTTTACAAAATGATTCTAAAGTGTGTCCGTGTCGTGAATTCATGTTGTGAAATGCTACTCTTTGGAGCATCTCGTCCAACAGAAACATTTTGTTGTATTGGTCCTTCGTATATAAAGGACAGATACCGAGCGGGAGGAGGGAGACTAGAGTATTACACCTCTGGTGTTTGGAGACATTCAAGCTACATCCTCTGTAACCTAGAAATTATTACTGAATTTGCAACAATGTAATATCTCGAAGGAGATAAAGGATTTAAAAAAAATCATCTGTTCAACGTCTGAAGCTGCCTTCTTACAAATCAACCTTTTATGCCTTAAACTAAGCCACATCGTGTGTCCCTAGCTACATAGATGTTTGTGAAATCAACTACAAACCTACTTCTTTGTAAAAACTCATATATATTAGTTAGGTTTGGCGCGCCAGGAGTATTCAGTGAATCTTCTATAATACTGTAAATTCTTATGATAAATAATATATATAGTTATATTCTATGCTTGTTTGCTATCATTTGCATTTGCTGTTAATGATTCGCTATTGTCAAATAAACTTTATTAGTAAATTTTGTATAAGATACATCGTGTTCAATAGTTGAAGGTAACAGGTTCTGGGCCTACGTACGCATTCTGAATTGTTATCCTATTTGTAATTCAAATATTGTCCATAAAGTAATCCTTGGATATTTATATAAGATAACCAACAAATGTTTCAAAGTTTAACGTGTTTGATTTTTTTTTTTTTTTTTTTTTTTTTTTTTGTAAGGTGTTACAAGTTGAGAAGTTAACGGATCATAAGAAATCCAACTTACTGAGTTTAGGCAGACATCTTGAGCTTAATGTTAAAAATTCCATGAATAAAGAAGATGTTAAACATGTGTTACTTTAACATGTGTTACCTCAGGATATGTTAGATACGATAGATAGGGGATCAGTGTCTTCTGATTAACCAGCAGTAGAATTGGAAAGACTTAAAATAGAAGCTTCTTAAGGGAAAAAAAGGTAGAAACTGAACCTGGAAAAAAAAATCTTAAATAAAGCTTTACGAACTTAATGTTCAATAACAGTTAGAACTTGAAAAAAAAATAGAAAAATAAGATGACTAAATACAGTAATATAGGTAAACTAGGTCTGATATTTATAACGAAGACAGAGTTGTGCCTCCTTTTAAGGAAAAATGTTTAGATGAATATCTTGTCACTTATGAGAGAGAAGCTAATAAATTAAGTGGGCAGCAGAAAATTGCTCTTATACGTTATCAGGCGTTATGTGTGGTAGTGCTAAAAAGTTTTATGCTTTCATTCTTGAGGATTATGAATTTGAAAAAAAAAAATCAGATTGGTTTGATAAATAGCGTAAAACAGCAGTGTAGGAATGATTTCTATAGATTAAGAGAAATCATTTCCATTGGCAATTTTAAAATAAGGAGTGTGAGAAAATTAAGCTCTACATAATTGAGAGAAAGTTACCTAGGTTTCGTGAAACTGGTGTGTGCTGATGATTACGTACTGGCTCACAAGGAGTGTAGGTATAATGATAAAATGGTTATTAGATCAAAAGATCATGGGCACACTGTTAAGCATTCTAATACAGATGATGTAGATCAAAGGTCTAATTCTGATTCACTTATGAGGTCTCAAAGCACAAGTTTTAATGACAACTCCGTTACTTGCAATTTTATAGTATGCAATTATTGTAAGAAACTAGGTCACGGTGTGTTTGAATGTGTTAAGTTGAAAAAGGAAAGAAGCTAAAACTTTGGCTCTCGTAACTTCACGAAAGTCTCGTTATTGTGTGCTACCAAGGTACCGTTAGAGGTTAACACTATATATCACCACGTTTTTGACAGGAGTCTTTTTAATTCCAGTGTTTGTTCCAAACCTGTTGATAAGATTTCCCAGCCAAACATTGCAAATGGGCTTGCTGTTGTTGATGGTGGTTTACTGCACCCTGCTTGTATCATGAGGGATACTGGTTGTGCCAAGTCACTTGTTTTTAGGGAAGTTGTCCCTGTGATTGAGCATTCGTTTATCAGAAAGTATGCTACCGTTCGTGGGGTTGGTGGCCATCTTAGTATTCCCTTGCATCATATGTATCTTCTGCGTGACTGGTCAACATGGCCTGTTGTTTTTGGTGCCATTTCCCTGTTGCCAATTATTAGCATTTAGATTTTGCATGGTAATAACTTGGTAAATGAGAAGGTTGATGTCTGAGCGAAGATGGTTAAAAAGCCAGGTCATGATCAAGAGTTGGAAGTTTTCTTTCCAGATTTGTCTACTCAATTTTCTTTGAGCACTGAGGCTCACAAGAAGATTCAAGAGTTCTACCTGCCCATCTAATAATGACTGACCGGTTCGTGATAATGTCTCCACTGGTGTTTTTCTACCGACTAGCCCCGTGAAGACTCGTGGGTTTGTAGCCTTGTATCCACTATTAATAGGTCTATTAAGTTATCTCGTGAAGATATATTGGTTCATGATACTTTTTCAACTGTTGAACGTTCTTCCAACATGCCATATAATTATGTGTTAGTTCATGATAATTATTCTTCTGTCAACTGTTCTACCAACCTGTTTCGAGAAAACGTTTTGGTCAATCATGCCATGTCTTTTGACTGTTCTAACTTTTCATGCGAAGATAGGTTTTTTTTTTTTTTTTTTTTTTTTTTTTTTTTTTTTTCAATACCATGTCACTTGAAAGTACTTTTGTTTGTAATGATGTCTCTTCCAATGATGATGTTAACTTGTATGAGACATTTATGTTTGATCACTTTGATAATGGTCTGCCTTCCTCCATAAATATGTCAGAGATAACTGATATTTTGGTATTCATGAATACTGTAATCCTTAGTCTGATTAACAGTTTATTATAGTTCAGAAGTCTGTTGTTCAGGTTGTTTTTCCTGAAAAAATAAAATGTTGATGTTATCAGTCTCACTCGTGAGTAACTGCTCATTTGGAATTGAGTACGATTTTCTATTAAGATATAAGACCTTTTTTATTTCTTCTTTTTTTTTTTTTTGTAGGATATTTGGCAAAATGTGATTCAGTTTTATTTTGTTTGTCCTATGTGTCAAGCTATTGTTAAATCCAATCATTCTCATCTGAAAACCTCTGTAATCTACATTTCTGCATTTGATTTATTTTTCTGCCCTATCCTTAAATATGATGTTAAACCTAGCCTGAGAAGCTACATAGGCTAAATATTTCTAGTAAATCTGTTTCCTGTTACGAAGAACCATTTTAACTTTCTTTGTATTTTTTATTGATGATTATGTGATTATCTATATACTCTGTAAATTTTCAAGTTCTTTTGGAGCTTTTAGTGCAATGTTTTATTCCATTTTCTGTGGCATGAAATGTGTGTATTTCTAATCTTGTATGTTAATATTATTTTATAATACATTTGAGAATATTTGTTGTTTAATGACCTCCAACGTTTAGGTAAGCAAGGGGATATATTATAATTATAATAAATTCCAGTATATTGTATGATAAAACCTGTCAAAAGTGCATATTATTTTACATACGATATAGGATTAAAAAAAAGGGTGTTCATATGTGTTATTGTAATTCATGAATCTGAAATGTCCTTTTATTTTGAGACGAGGCGTGAGTTATGCAAGATGATTCCGGAGTGGATCTGTGGCATGATGTCATGCTGTCTAATCATATACTAGATTTAGTTATAGTAAATAAAACAACAACATCATACTAAATATGGAGATTGAACCTGACTGCTCTATATCCCCAATGCATAAGTTTGTACCAACCGTGTTTCACACAATTGTACATCATTCCTTTTGTATATATTATGGTTGTATCTTCGCTCTTCCCTCGCACTAAAACGAACATGAAAATTCAAGTCTGGTTTTTCCTCTGTGATTTTGTCTGTCTTGTGAACTTGTCATGTCCTGTTGCCTTGAGGTTTTGTATATAAGGAGAGTGTTCCACAACAATATAACTCAGTCGTTTCCAATCTGCCTTTGATTTCACAACTCCTCTCTCGGCCCGTCACATTGGTGACCCCGGAAGTCGACTCGCTTCCACCGCCTTCCACCCCCACCCCCTCGCCCCTCCATCGTTGGTACTATGACGGACTCTACGGCAGTTGGCGCTACGGCCTCTCCATTCAAACTTTCATCGTTTGCCAGCGGAGAGGCGTTTGCTTGGTTTCAGCGCGCAGAAGTCCAGTTTCGTATCAGGGGCGTAACTCGCTCAACCACCAAAGCGGATTATGTTCTCGCGGTGATACCCGAGGACACCTTCCCAGAAATATCTGACTGGCTTTGTGAACAAGGAGACACCCCAATAGCGTATGACGACCTCAAATCATACCTTCTGCAACAGTAATCGCCGTCGCCAGCCGCCCGTATAGCAAAGCTTTTTCAGCTCTCGCAACAACCGTTGGGGGACCAAAGGGCTTCGCTTGCCCTCAGGGAAATGACCAGTATCGCTCGCCTTCAACCTGCCGCAGACGGCTCTCCTCGTGAGGTGAACCTACTCCGTGCCCTTTGGATACGCCGTTTACCTGAACCTGTGCGCGCTGCCATACCCGATGTCGATAGTTTACCCATAAAGGACTTGATGACCAAAGCCGACGCCCTTATGGACAGCCACTTCAAGACCTCCATCAACGCCTCCAACCCTGACAACGAGGATGCCTATTCAACGTACACCGAAGCTGACATGAATGCCGTAGGACATACACGCCTACCCCGTGACGTGCCGAAGCGGCGACAAAGCCGCCCACCACCCACCAATCGTTCGCGCCCCAACGAACGACTTCTACATCCACTTACTACCTCCCATCCACCGCAGTTTTGCTACTACCACTTCAGATTCGGGGCAACCACGAAGAAATGTGCCAAAGATTGTCAGTGGCCAAAAAACGTGTAAGTAGGCCATCGCTTGTGGCGGTGGCCTCCCATGTTTCTAATCTTTTCTTTTTACAGGATGCAGGAACGGGCGTGCGATTTTTGGTAGACACGGGTGCTTGTCGTTCTCTTTTGCCAAGGAAACTCTTCAAGGTACAACGTAGTCTGTCTACATCTGCCGACGTCCGCTTGGTAGCTGCCAACGGATCTGCGATACCCACCTACGGTTACGAGAGCCTCACATTATCGTTCGGAAACGGTAAATTCAATTGGAAGTTTCTCGTTGCTGACGTCACAATGCCAATCCTCGGTGCGGATTTCCTCTCTCATTTCCACCTTCTGGTCAATGTCGCCCAACGACGATTGGTCAACGCGGACTCGTACTTGTCGACACCTCTTCAACCCGCCCCCTCTAACCTCGCTCTCCACATCAGCGCACCCACGGATGCCTACGCCCACCTCCTCACGTCGTACCCGGAAGTTTTCCGTCCAGAACTTCGCCAAACGCCCACGGTTCCTGCTAAGCACGGTATTTATCACCATATCAAGACGACGGGACCCCCAGTCTTCGCAAAATTCAGACGTCTGGCACCGGAACGATTGACAGCCGCCAAACAGACGTTCGCCGAAATGGAGAAAATGGGCCTTTGCCAAAAGGCCTCCAGCCCATGGTCGTCACCCTTACACATCATTCTGAAGAAAGACGGCTCCCTCCGTCCGTGCGGGGATTACAGGCGCCTGAACATGCAAACAGAACCGGATCACTACCCCCTCCCAAACATTGCCGATGTAACCTCCTACCTGCACAAAGCAAAGGTTTTCTCTACGCTCGACCTCCTGAAGGGGTATTATCAGGTGCCTATGAACCCAGAAGACATCCCCAAGACCGCCATCACCACTCCGTTTGGCACATACACCTTCAATTACTCCTGTTTTGGCCTTCGTAATGCTGGGGCAACGTTTCAACGTCTCATGGATGGCATCTTAGGGGACCTCCCTTTCTGTGTATGTTATGTGGACGACATACTTGTGTTCTCCTCCTCAAAAGAGGAACACCTCCCTTTCTGTGTATGTTATGTGGACGACATACTTGTGTTCTCCTCCTCAAAAGAGGAACACCTCCGTCACCTGCGCATCGTGTTCGACCGCCTGCAACAAAACGGCCTTGTAGTCCGGTACGACAAGTGTACCTTTGGCGCCAACGAAGTGTCGTTCTTAGGGCACCGTATCACTCCTGAAGGAGTCCATCCCCACCCTGAGAAGGTAGCAGCCGTTCAGAATTTCCCCACGCCCTCGACCGTCAAAGCTCTGCAGGAATTCTTGGGCATGATCAACTATTATCACCGCTTTCTGCCAGCCATTGCCGCCACTCTTGCTCCCCTCTACGCCTCCCTCAAGGGCAAGCCAAAGGACTTGAAGTGGGGTCCCCTTCAAGAAGCGGCCTTTTGCAATGCAAAGAAGGCCCTATCAACTGCTGCGGCTCTCACTTTTCCTATCCCACACGCCCCTCTCCTTCTCTCCACTGATGCCAGCGACGTGGCTATTGGTGCAGTACTCGAGCAGGTGGTCAAAGGCTCGCCCCGCCCATTGGCCTTCTTCAGCAGAAAACTGTCCAAGGCAGAATCGGGTTATTCTACCTTCGATCGAGAATTGCTGGCGGTGCACCTGGCTGTCCGTCACTTTCGCCATTTCTTAGAAGGTACGCCCTTCGTCATTCGCACAGACCACATGCCTCTGGTGCACGCCTTCACTTGACAGTCTGACGCCTGGTCCGCCCGTGGCTGAATACAATTGCACCCTCCAATACGTCCCTGGGAAAATGAATCCCGTTGCCGAAGCCCTGTCAAGAAACACGTTGGCTGCCGTTCAACTGGGATTGGATTACAACGCCCTGGCTGAAGCCCAACGACAGGATCCAGAGTATCAAGCTTGTAGGACATCCTGCACGTCCCTCCGTTGGGAGGATTTTCCCCTCGAAAACTCCAACACCACCCTCCTCTGTGACATCAGTACTGGTAGACCGCGACCTTGGATTCCTGCTCCCATGCGCCGACAGAAGTTTGATTTCATCCACGGCCTTTCACATCCCTCGTGCCGTTCTACTGCACAGCTGCTGAAGGCAAAGTTCATTTGGCACGGCATTTCTAAGTATGCTAAGGATTGGGTCCGTGCCTGTACTTCTTGCCAAACTTCCAAAGTACATCGACACACGGATTCAGGGTTGGGCACCTTTCCTCAACCTCAGCGTCGTTTCGCACACATTCACGTCGACGTTGTAGGCCCCCTACCCACATCACAAGGACATCGTTACCTGTTTACCGTCATCGACCGCTCCACTCGTTGGCCTGAAGCCATTCCCATGGAATCTGCAACGTCCGCCTCATGTACATCTGCCTTACTCTCTGGATGGATTTCAAGATTCGGTATCCCTGAGCATATTACTTCTGACAGGGGAACCACTTCCACCTCTCAATTATGGACGTCATTAGCGAATCTCCTGGGCATCACCCTACATCACACAATGGCCTACAACCCCGCTGCCAATGGAATGGTTGAACGTTTTCATCGCACCCTCAAAGCAGCTTTGATGTCCCACTGCAAGTATTGCAACTGGTTTACTCAGCTTCCCTGGGTTCTCCTTGGACTAAGGACCACTCCTAAAGACGCCCTCGACGTCTCGGTAGCTGAAATGGTGAATGGCGACCCTTTGGTCGTCCCTGCCGAGTTTTTTCCTTCTACAACCTCCTCCGACGATCTCCAGCGCATACGTCACGTCGTGGGAAAATTTACTCCGTGCCGCCAGACTTACAAGCCCCTAGCGAAGCATCACATACCAACGGACTTGCACTCTGCAACGCACGTCTTCCTGTGCAACGACACCAGCAAGCCACCGTTAACGCCCCCTTACACGGGACCTTACCTTGTGATCCGACGCAGTCCGAAAGCATTCCTCCTAAACATTCGGGGCAAAGAAGACTGGGTCTCCATTGATCGTCTAAAACCTGCTTATCTTCTGCCAGATGACCCGCCTACAGTTCGCCTCTCTAGATCAGGGCGCCCTATTTAACATGTACAGTATGTCATTTTTATTGGGGGAGCCATGTACCAACCGTGTTTCACACAATTGTACATAATTCCTTTTGTATATATTATGGTTGTATCTTCGCTCTTCCCTCGCACTAAAACGAACATGAAAATTCAAGTCTGGTTTTTCCTCTGTGATTTTGTCTGTCTTGTGAACTTGTCATGTCCTGTTGCCTTGAGGTTTTGTATATAAGGAGAGTGTTCCACAACAATATAACTCAGTCGTTTCCAATCTGCCTTTGATTTCACAACTCCTCTCTCGGCCCGTCACATTGGTGACCCCGGAAGTCACCAATGTCTTTTAAAATAGATGTTAGAAAAAATAACGCAATACAGAAGGAAATCACATACAGAATTCAGATCAACTTGGATCCAAAAGAGTTCATTCAACAAAGCCTAGAGGATATAAAAGGGATAACACCAGTCTGTAACTGTGAAGAAAAGCACACCCTAGTAGAGAGACAATCCTGTGTAAACTGCAATACTGATAAAAGTAAAACAATACTAGCAACTAGTTATAATAATAGGTGGCCGGAAAAAAACAAAAATTATCACAATTAAAGAAAACTCGAATTGGTTTGATAATGAATTATAGGAAGAAAAAAAAAAGAAAAAGAAAAATGGAGGATAAATGGAAAAGAAATAAAAATAATGAAAACTGGCAACATTACAAATCAGCTAGAAATTGTTACAATTACCTTATCTTGGTAGAAAAAAGGCCTATTATAAAAAAGTGTGCTATGAAAATGACCCACGAAAAATACATAAGAACCTAAAGAAACTATCAGGTCTAAAGACAGAAATGGTATTGCCTGACATAACTAATAATCCTGAATGCCTAGCAAATGGTTTTATTGATTATTTTGAAGAAAAAATAAATCAAATCCGCTCCAGTTTTCGCAACATCGGTACAACTGAACGAAGGAATACTTCAGCAACAGGTGTAAGTAAGCTAAGGGTATTCAAAGAGTTAAGTCAGAGTGATTATATAAGAGAATAATAAAGAAAGTAAAACAAAACCTACGGCGAACATGACCCATTTCCAATTGACGATGTAAAAGATGCAGAAAATTTCACCAGACTACAAGAGACCTACCGAAACATGGTAAATATGAGTCTAACACAGGCAGTTTTCCCTGATTGTGAGAAAGTTGCATGCATCAAGCCTGTCTATAAAGGAAAAGGTGATATAGACAATTTAAGTTCATATAGGCCAATATCAAATCTGTAATATTTTTCGAAAATTATTGAAACTGCTGTACACGAACAAACCTGGAAACATCTGAAACAATCTAATGCCATATCCGATGATCAATCTGCATACAGAGAAAATTACTCCACAGAAACAAGTGTTAGTGATTAAAAACGACATAACAGAAATTATAACAAATGGCAAGTGTTGCATTCTTGTGATGCTTGATCTAAGTGCAGCATTTGATACTGTAGAAGACCTTAAAGCTGTGGGCATCGTAAAACGAGCATATATGACTGATTTGCGAGTTATCTTGAAAATTGCAAAGTTAAAGCAGTAATATCAAATGTTGAATCTGAGACAAGAAAACTAACCAAAGGGGTCCCCTCCTGTTTGAAATTTACAAGTTTGAACTGCCAAATATACATGAAACTCACTGAGTTAAGTTTAAAATATACGCTGATGATACACAATTGTATTTCCCAATAGCATCAGTTGATGAAGATAAAAGAAAGATACATGAAATAATGAAGGATATTAAGGCTTGGAAGTTAAAAAAAAAGCTCAAGCTCAATGAAGATAAAAGTGAATGTATTATTTTTGGAAATGAAAAAGATATAAAAAGAATCGAAAGCTTCCAAAGTATTGAAATAGGTCAATCGATCATTGACCTAAAGAAGTCCGTCAGAAATCTTGGAGTAATCATGGATGATAGAGTGACAATGAATGAACATATAAATAATATTGTAAGAAATTGTAACTATGATATTAGAAACAAAGCATTTATTAACAAATACTTAAATGAAAAATCTATGGCCATACTCATTACTCACCACAAATTTTCAAGAATTTATTACTGCAACTCACTTTTCTAAGGCTTACCAAATTATCAGCTAAAGGAAATTCAGAGTACAAAACAGAGCCGCTAGATTAATAAAAGAACTACACAATAGGGATAGAATTACCCCTGCACAAATTAAATTACACTGGCTTTCGGTAAAGGCGAGAATTGAATACAAGCTACTCTTACTAATGTTTAAGATACTAAACCAAAGTGAACCAAAATATCTAAAAGAATGCCTGAGCAAACTAGAACTAGAAACAAATGTTACCATGAGACACATGAGTGACAAACATAGACTATCTGAACCAAGAACAAATAGTAAATTTGGTGAAAGGGCTTTTAGCTACTGTGCGCCTAGACACTATAATAAACTGCCAACTGAAATGAAGGACTAAAGGGAGCAATTGAATTTAAGAAGAGACTAAAGAAATTACGTTTCACAAGATCATAGGATTTGGAAGATGCTACAATCAAAGAATTGCATAAGTATTAATGAAAATTTTTAGTTAGATGATTGATATGGACCGCCCGAGAAGTAGCTCACTCGACTTCAGTGGAGGGTTGGATTTAAACCCAAAACTAGTAACAAATATGACTTAGAGGCGTCTTGTCGGTCAGGACCATTCGGGAGTATTGGCTCCTTGTATATCAAGGGAGGTGACAAGCGTATGAAGGGAAACTAGACTATTACACCGCTAGTGTTTGGAGACATTTCCGCTTCATCCAGTTTGACTTGAAATTTTTTACTGAATTTTCAATGATATATCCTGAAGAATATAAAGTTAAAAAATTCATCTAATCAACGTAAGAAGTTATGTTCCTACATATGAACCATTTATAACTGATACTAAGCAACGTCATTTGTCCCTTGCTGCATAGAAATTTTGGAAGTCAACTCAAGACCTACTTCTTCGTAGGAACTTATGTATATTATTTTATTTTTTGGTGTATGTGAGTAGTTCTTGGATCTTGTATATTACTGTATGTACTCTTGCTATTGTTTGATAAACTTTTTGAGTAGATTTTGCATAATCTGCGTTGTGTACAATAGTTGAACGTAACACATTGGAACTGAGCTGTTGTTGATAAACCTTTTGAGTAGATTTAGCATAATCTGCGTTATGTACAATAGTTGAACGTAACACGTTGGAACTGAGCTATTATTGAGAACCTTTTGAGTAGATTTTGCATAATCTGCGTTGTGTACAATAGTTGAACGTAACACATTGGAACTGAGCTATTGTTGATAAACCTTTTGAGTAAATTTAGCATAATCTGCGTTGTGTACAATAGTTGAACGTAACACATTGGAACTGAGCTATTATTGATAACCTTTTGAGTAGATTTTGCATAATCTGCGTTGTGTACAATAGTTGAACGTAATACATTGGAACTGAGCTATTGTTGGTAAACCTTTTGAGTAGATTTTGCATAATCTGCGTTGTGTACAATAGTTAAACGTAATACATTGGAACTGAGCTATTGTTGGTAAACCTTTTGAGTAGATTTTGCATAATCTGCGTTGTGTACAAAAGTTGAACGTAACGCATTTGAACTGAGCTATTGTTGGTAAACCTTTTGAGTAGATTTTGCTTAATTTGCGTTGTGTACAATAGTTGAACGTAACATATTGGAACTGAGCTATTGTTGATAAACTTTTAAAGTAGATTTTGCATAATCTGCTTTGTGTACAATAGTAGGACGTAATACATTGGAACTGAGCTATTGTTGGTAAACCTTTTGAGTAGATTTTGCACAATCTGCGTTGTGTACAATAGTTGAACGTAACACATTGGAACTGAGCTATTGTTGGTAAACCTTTCGAGTAGATTTTGCACAATCTGCGTTGTGTACAATAGTTGAACGTAACACATTGGAACTGAGCTATTGTTGGTAAACCTTTTGAGTAGATTTTGCATAATTTGCGTTGTGTACAATAGTTGAATGTAACATATTAGAACTGAGCTATTGTTGATAAACTTTTTGAGTAGATTTTGCATAATCTGCTTTGTGTACAATAGTTGAACGTAATACATTGGAACTGAGCTATTGTTGGTAAACCTTTTGAGTAGATTTTGCATAATCTGCGTTGTGTACAATAGTTGAACGTAATACATTGAAACTGAGCTATTGTTGGTAAACCTTTTGAGTAGATTTTGCATAATCTGCGTTGTGTACAATAGTTGAACGTAAAACATTGGAACTGAGCTATTGTTGATAAACCTTTTTAGTATTTTGAATAATTTTTGATAAACCTTTTGAGTAGATTTTGCATAATTGTTGATAAAGCTTTGAAGTCGATTTAGCATAATCTGCGTTGTGTACAATAGTTCAACGTAACACATTGGAACTGAGCTATTATTGATAACCTTTTGAGTAGATTTTGCATAATCTGCGTTGTGTACAATAGTTGAACGTAATACATTGGAACTGAGCTATTGTTGATAAACTTTTTGAGTAGATTTTGCATAATCTGCGTTGTGTACAATAGTTGAACGTAATACATTGGAACTGAGCTATTGTTGAATAACCTTTTGAGTAGATTTTGCATAATCTGCGTTGTGTACAAAAGTTGAACGTAACACCTTCGAACTGAGCTATTGTTGGTAAACCTTATGAGTAGATTTTGCATAATTTGCGTTGTGTACAATAGTTGAACGTAACATATTGGAGCTGAGCTATTGTTGATAAACTTTTTGAGTAGATTTTACATAATCTGCTTTGTGTACAATAGTTGAACGTAATACATTGGAACTGACCTATTGTTGATAAAACTTTTGATTAGATTTTGCACAATCTGCGTTGTGTACAATAGTTGAACGTAACACATTGGAACTGAGCTATTGTTGATACACCTTTTGAGTAGATTTTGAATAATCGTTGATAAACCTTTTGAGTAGATTTTGCATAATTGTTGATGAAGCTTTTAAGTAGATTTAGCATAATCTGCTTTGTGTACAATAGTTTAACGTACCACATTGGAACTGAGCTATTATTGATACTCTTTTGAGTAGATTTTGGATAATCTGCATTATGTACAATAGTTGAACGTAATACATTGGAACTGAGCTATTGTTGATAAACCTTTTGAGTAGATTTTGCATAATCTGCGTTGTGTACAATAGTTGAACGTAATACATTGGAACTGAGCTATTGTTGGTAAACCTTTTGAGTAGATTTAGCATAATCTGCGTTGTGTACAATAGTTTAACATAACACATTGGAACTGAGCTATTATTGATAACCTTTTGAGTAGATTTTGCATAATCTGCGTTGTGTACAATAGTTGAATGTAATACATTGGAACTGAGCTATTGTTGATAAACCTTTTGAGTAGATTTTGCATAATCTGCGTTGTGTACAATAGTTGAACGTAACACATTGGAACTGAACTATTATTGATAACCTTTCGAGTAGATTTTGCATAATCTGCGTTGTGTACAATAGTTGAACGTAATACATTGGAACTGAGCTATTGTTGATAAACCTTTTGAGTAGATTTTCCATAATCTGCGTTGTGTACAAAAGTTGAACGTAACACATTTGAACTGAGCTATTGTTGGTAAACCTTTTGAGTAGATTTTACATAATTTGCGTTGTGTACAATAGTTGAACAAAACATATTGGAACTGAGCTATTGTTGATAAACTTTTTGAGTAGATTTTGCATAATCTGATTTGTTTACAATAGTATAACGTAATACATTGGAACTGAGCTATTGTTGGTAAACCTTTTGAGTAGATTTTGCACAATCTGCGTTGTGTACAATAGTTGAACGTAACACATTTGAACTGAGCTATTGTTGGTAAACCTTTTGAGTAGATTTTACATAATTTGCGTTGTGTACAATAGTTGAACAAAACATATTGGAACTGAGCTATTGTTGATAAACTTTTTAAGTAGATTTTGCATAATCTGATTTGTTTACAATAGTTTATCGTAATACATTGGAACTGAGCTATTGTTGGTAAACCTTTTGAGTAGATTTTGCACAATCTGCGTTGTGTACCATAGTTGAACGTAACATTTTGGAACTGAGCTATTGTTGATACACCTTTTGAGTAGATTTTGAATAATCGTTGATAAACCTTTTGAGTAGATTTTCCATAATTGTTGATGAAGCTTTTAAGTAGATTTAGCATAATCTGCGTTGTGTACAATAGTTTAACGTACCACATTGGAACTGAGCTATTATTGATAACCTTTTTGAGTAGATTTTGATAATCTGCATTATGTACAATAGTTGAACCAAATACATTGGAACTGAGCTATTGTTGATAAACCTTTTGAGTAGATTTTGCATAATCTGCGTTGTGTACAATAGTTGAACGTAATACATAGGAACTGAGCTATTGTTGGTAAACCTTTTGAGTAGATTTAGCATAATCTGCGTTGTGTACAATAGTTGAACGTAACACATTGGAACTGAACTATTATTGATAACCTTTCGAGTAGATTTTGCATTATCTGCGTTGTGTACAAAAGTTGAACGTAACACATTGGACCTGAGCTATTGTTGGTAAATCTTTTGAGTAGATTTTGCATAATCTGCGTTGTGTACAATAGTTGAACGTAACACATTGGAACTAAGCTATTGTTGATAAACCTTTTGAGTAGATTTTGCATAATTGTTGATAAACCTTTTGAGTAGATTTAGCATAATCTGCGTTGTGTACAATAGTTGAACGTAACACATTGGAACTGAGCTATTGTTGATAAACTTTTTGAGTAGATTTTGCATAATCTGCGTTGTGTACAATAGTTGAACGTAACATATTGGAATTGAGCTATTGTTGGTAAACTTTTTGAGTAGATTTTGCATAATCTGCATTGTGTACAATAGTTGAACATAATACATTGAAACTGAGCTATTGTTGGTAAACCTTTTGAGTAGATTTTGCATAATCTGCGTTGTGTACAATAGTTGAACGTAACACATTGAAACTGAGCTATTGTTGGTAAACCTTTTGAGTAGATTTTGCATAATCTGCGTTGTGTACAATAGTTGAACGTAACACATTTGAACTGAGCTATTATTGATAACCTTTCGAGTAGATTTTGCATAATCTGCGTTGTGTACAATAGTTGAACGTAACACATTGGACCTGGGCTATTGTTGGTAAACCTTTTGAGTAGATTTTGCATAATCTTCGTTGTGTACAATAGTTGAACGTAACACATTGGAACTGAGCTATTGTTGATAAACCTTTTGAGTAGATTTTGCATAATTGTTGATAAACCTTTTGAGTAGATTTAGCATAATCTGCGTTGTGTACAATAGTTGAACGTAACACATTGGAACTGAGCTCTTGTTGATAAACCTTTTGAATAGATTTTGAATAATTGTTGATAAACCTTTTGAGTAGATTTTGCATAATTGTTGATAAAGCTTTTAAGTCGATTTAGCATAATCTGCGTTGTGTACAATAGTTTAACGTAACACATTGGAACTGAGCTATTATTGATAACCTTTTGAGTAGATTTTGCAGAATCTGCGTTGTGTACAATAGTTGAACGTAACACATTGAAACTGAGCTCTTGTTGATAAACCTTTTGAATAAATTTTGAATAATTGTTGATAAACCTTTTGAGTAGATTTTGCATAATTGTTGATAAAGCTTTTAAGTCGATTTAGCATAATCTGCGTTGTGTACAATAGTTTAACGTAACACATTGGAACTGAGCTATTATTGATAACCCTTTGAGTAGATTTTGCATAATCTGCATTGTGTACAATAGTTGAACTTAATACATTGGAACTGAGCTATTGTTGATAAACCTTTTGAGTAGATTTTGCATAATCTGCGATGTGTACAAAAGTTGAACGTAACACATTTGAACTGAGCTATTTTTGGTAAACCTTTTGAGTAGATTCAGCATAATCTGCGTTGTGTATAATAGTTGAACGTAACATATTGGAACTGAGATATTATTGATAACCTTTTGAGTAGATTTTGCATAATCTGCGTTGTGTACAATAGTTGAACGTAACACATTGGAACTGAGCTATTGTTGATAAATCTTTTGAGTAGATTTTGAATAATTGTTGATAAACCTTTTGAGTAGATTTTGCATAATTGTTGATAAAGCTTTTAAGTCGATTTAGCATAATCTGCGTTGTGTACAATAGTTTAACGTTACACATTGGAACTGAGCTATTATTGATAACCTTTTGAGTAGATTTAGCATAATCTGCGTTGTGTACAATAGTTCAACGTAACACATTGGAACTGAGCTATTATTGATAACCTTTTGAGTAGATTTTGCATAATCTGCGTTGTGTACAATAGTTGAACATAATACATTGGAACTGAGCTATTGTTGATAAACTTTTTGAGTAGATTTTGCATAATCTGCGTTGTGTACAATAGTTGAACGTAATACATTGGAACTGAGCTATTGTTGAATAACCTTTTGAGTAGATTTTGCATAATCTGCGTTGTGTACAAAAGTTGAACGTAACACCTTCGAACTGAGCTATTGTTGGTAAACCTTATGAGTAGATTTTGCATAATTTGCGTTGTGTACAATAGTTGAACGTAACATATTGGAGCTGAGCTATTGTTGATAAACTTTTTGAGTAGATTTTACATAATCTGCTTTGTGTACAATAGTTGAACGTAATACATTGGAACTGACCTATTGTTGATAAACCTTTTGATTAGATTTTGCACAATCTGCGTTGTGTACAATAGTGGAACGTAACATATTGGAACTGAGCTATTGTTGATACACCTTTTGAGTAGATTTTGAATAATCGTTGATAAACCTTTTGAGTAGATTTTGCATAATTGTTGATGAAGCTTTTAAGTAGATTTAGCATAATCTGCGTTGTGTACAATAGTTTAACGTACCACATTGGAACTGAGCTATTATTGATACTCTTTTGAGTAGATTTTGGATAATCTGCATTATGTACAATAGTTGAACGTAATACATTGGAACTGAGCTATTGTTGATAAACCTTTTGAGTAGATTTTGCATAATCTGCGTTGTGTACAATAGTTGAACGTAATACATTGGAACTGAGCTATTGTTGGTAAACCTTTTGAGTAGATTTAGCATAATCTGCGTTGTGTACAATAGTTTAACATAACACATTGGAACTGAGCTATTATTGATAACCTTTTGAGTAGATTTTGCATAATCTGCGTTGTGTACAAAAGTTGAACGTAACACCTTCGAACTGAGCTATTGTTGGTAAACCTTATGAGTAGATTTTGCATAATTTGCGTTGTGTACAATAGTTGAATGTAACAAATTGGAACTGAGCTATTGTTGATAAACCTTTTGAGTAGATTTTGCATAATCTGCGTTGTGTACAATAGTTGAACGTAACACATTGGAACTGAACTATTATTGATAACCTTTCGAGTAGATTTTGCATAATCTGCGTTGTGTACAATAGTTGAACGTAATACATTGGAACTGAGCTATTGTTGATAAACCTTTTGAGTAGATTTTCCATAATATGCGTTGTGTACAAAAGTTGAACGTAACACATTTGAACTGAGCTATTGTTGGTAAACCTTTTTAGTAGATTTTACATAATTTGCGTTGTGTACAATAGTTGAACAAAACATATTGGAACTGAGCTATTGTTGATAAACTTTTTGAGTAGATTTTGCATAATCTGATTTTTTTACAATAGTATAACGTAATACATTGGAACTGAGCTATTGTTGATAAACTTTTTGAGTAGATTTTGCATAATCTGCGTTGTGTACAATAGTTGAACGTAATACATTGGAACTGAGCTATTGTTGAATAACCTTTTGAGTAGATTTTGCATAATCTGCGTTGTGTACAAAAGTTGAACGTAACACCTTCGAACTGAGCTATTGTTGGTAAACCTTATGAGTAGATTTTGCATAATTTGCGTTGTGTACAATAGTTGAACGTAACATATTGGAGCTGAGCTATTGTTGATAAACTTTTTGAGTAGATTTTACATAATCTGCTTTGTGTACAATAGTTGAACGTAATACATTGGAACTGACCTATTGTTGATAAACCTTTTGATTAGATTTTGCACAATCTGCGTTGTGTACAATAGTGGAACGTAACATATTGGAACTGAGCTATTGTTGATACACCTTTTGAGTAGATTTTGAATAATCGTTGATAAACCTTTTGAGTAGATTTTGCATAATTGTTGATGAAGCTTTTAAGTAGATTTAGCATAATCTGCGTTGTGTACAATAGTTTAACGTACCACATTGGAACTGAGCTATTATTGATACTCTTTTGAGTAGATTTTGGATAATCTGCATTATGTACAATAGTTGAACGTAATACATTGGAACTGAGCTATTGTTGATAAACCTTTTGAGTAGATTTTGCATAATCTGCGTTGTGTACAATAGTTGAACGTAATACATTGGAACTGAGCTATTGTTGGTAAACCTTTTGAGTAGATTTAGCATAATCTGCGTTGTGTACAATAGTTTAACATAACACATTGGAACTGAGCTATTATTGATAACCTTTTGAGTAGATTTTGCATAATCTGCGTTGTGTACAATAGTTGAATGTAACAAATTGGAACTGAGCTATTGTTGATAAACCTTTTGAGTAGATTTTGCATAATCTGCGTTGTGTACAATAGTTGAACGTAACACATTGGAACTGAACTATTATTGATAACCTTTCGAGTAGATTTTGCATAATCTGCGTTGTGTACAATAGTTGAACGTAATACATTGGAACTGAGCTATTGTTGATAAACCTTTTGAGTAGATTTTCCATAATATGCGTTGTGTACAAAAGTTGAACGTAACACATTTGAACTGAGCTATTGTTGGTAAACCTTTTTAGTAGATTTTACATAATTTGCGTTGTGTACAATAGTTGAACAAAACATATTGGAACTGAGCTATTGTTGATAAACTTTTTGAGTAGATTTTGCATAATCTGATTTTTTTACAATAGTATAACGTAATACATTGGAACTGAGCTATTGTTGGTAAACCTTTTGAGTAGATTTTGCACAATCTGCATTGTGTACAATAGTTGAACGTAACACATTTGAACTGAGCTATTGTTGGTAAACCTTTTGAGTAGATTTTACATAATTTGCGTTGTGTACAATAGTTGAACAAAACATATTGGAACTGAGCTATTGTTGATAAACTTTTTGAGTAGATTTTGCATAATCTGATTTGTTTACAATAGTTTAACGTAATACATTGGAACTGAGCTATTGTTGGTAAACCTTTTGAGTAGATTTTGCACAATCTGCGTTGTGTACCATAGTTGAACGTAACACATTGGAACTGAGCTATTGTTGATACACCTTTTGAGTAGATTTTGAATAATCGTTGATAAACCTTTTGATTAGATTTTCCATAATTGTTGATGAAGCTTTTAAGTAGATTTAGCATAATCTGCGTTGTGTACAATAGTTTAACGTACCACATTGGAACTGAGCTATTATTGATAACCTTTTTGAGTAGATTTTGATAATCTGCATTATGTACAATAGTTGAACCAAATACATTGGAACTGAGCTATTGTTGATAAACCTTTTGAGTAGATTTTGCATAATCTGCGTTGTGTACAATAGTTGAACGTATTACATAGGAACTGAGCTATTGTTGGTAAACCTTTTGAGTAGATTTAGCATAATCTGCGTTGTGTACAATAGTTGAACGTAACACATTGAAACTGAGCTCTTGTTGATAAACCTTTTGAATAGATTTTGAATAATTGTTGATAAACCTTTTGAGTAGATTTTGCATAATTGTTGATAAAGCTTTTAAGTCGATTTAGCATAATCTGCTTTGTGTACAATAGTTTAACGTAACACATTGGAACTGAGCTATTATTGATAACCTTTTGAGTAGATTTTGCATAATCTGCGTTGTGTACAATAGTTGAACGTAATACATTGGAACTGAGCTATTGTTGATAAACCTTTTGAGTAGATTTTGCATAATCTGCGATGTGTACAAAAGTTGAACGTAACACATTTGAACTGAGCTATTTTTGGTAAACCTTTTGAGTAGATTCAGCATAATCTGCGTTGTGTATAATAGTTGAACGTAACATATTGGAACTGAGATATTATTGATAACCTTTTGAGTAGATTTTGCATAATCTGCGTTGTGTACAATTGTTGAACGTAACACATTGGAACTGAGCTATTGTTGATAAATCTTTTGAGTAGATTTTGAATAATTGTTGATAAACCTTTTGAGTAGATTTTGCATAATTGTTGATAAAGCTTTTAAGTCGATTTAGCATAATCTGCGTTGTGTACAATAGTTTAACGTTACACATTGGAACTGAGCTATTATTGATAACCTTTTGAGTAGATTTAGCATAATCTGCGTTGTGTACAATAGTTGAACGTAACACAATGGAACTGAGCTATTGTTGATATACCTTTTGAGTAGATTTTGCATAATTGTTGATAAACCTTTTGGGTAGATTTTGCATAATTGTTGATAAACCTTTTGAGTAGATTTTGAATAATTGTTGATAAACCTTTTGAGTAGATTTTGCATAATTGTTGGTAAACCTTTTGAGTAGATTTAGCATAATCTGCGTTGTGTACAATAGTTGAACTTAACACATTGGAACTGAGCTATTATTGATAACCTTTTGAGTAGATTTTGCATAATCTGCGTTGTGTACAATAGTTGAACGTAACACATTGGAACTGAGCTATTGTTGATAAACCTTTTGAGTAAATATAGCATAATCTGCGTTGTGTACAATAGTTGAACGTAACACATTTGAACTGAGCTATTGTTGATAAACCTTTTGAGTAGATTTTGCATAATTGTTGATAAAGCTTTTAAGTCGATTTAGCATAATCTGCGTTGTGTAGAATAGTTTAACGTAACACATTGGAACTGAGCTATTATTGATAACCTTTTGAGTAGATTTTGCATAATCTGCGTTGTGTACAATAGTTGAACGTAATACATTGGAACTGAGCTATTGTTGATAAACCTTTTGAGTAGATTTTGCATAATCTGCGATGTGTACAAAAGTTGAACGTAACACATTTGAACTGAGCTATTTTTGGTAAACCTTTTGAGTAGATTTAGCATAATCTGCGTTGTGTACAATAGTTGAACGTAACAAATTGGAACTGAGATATTATTGATAACCTTTTGAGTAGATTTTGCATAATCTGCGTTGTGTACAATAGTTTAACGTAACACATTGGAACTGAGCTATTATTGATAACCTTTTGAGTAGATTTTGCATAATCTGCGTTGTGTACAATAGTTGAACGTAATACATTGGAACTGAGCTATTGTTGATAAACCTTTTGAGTAGATTTTGCATAATCTGCGATGTGTACAAAAGTTGAACGTAACACATTTGAACTGAGCTATTTTTGGTAAACCTTTTGAGTAGATTTAGCATAATCTGCGTTGTGTACAATAGTTTAACGTAACACATTGGAACTGAGCTATTATTGATAACCCTTTGAGTAGATTTAGCATAATCTGCGTTGTGTACAATAGTTGAACGTAACACAATGGAACTGAGCTATTGTTGATATACCTTTTGAGTAGATTTTGCATAATTGTTGATAAACCTTTTGAGTAGATTTTGCATAATTGTTGATAAACCTTTTGAGTAGATTTTGAATAATTGTTGATAAACCTTTTGAGTAGATTTTGCATAATTGTTGATAAACCTTTTGAGTAGATTTAGCATAATCTGCGTTGTGTACAATAGTTGAACTTAACACATTGGAACTGAGCTATTATTGATAACCTTTTGAGTAGATTTTGCATAATCTGCGTTGTGTACAATAGTTGAACGTAACACATTGGAACTGAGCTATTGTTGATAAACCTTTTGAGTAAATTTAGCATAATCTGCGTTGTGTACAATAGTTGAACGTAACACATTTGAACTGAGCTATTGTTGATAAGCCTTTTGAGTAGATTTTGCATAATTGTTGATAGACCTTTTGAGTAAATTTAGTGTAATCTGTGTTGTGTACAATAGTTGAACGTAACACATTGGAACTGAGCTATTATTGATGACTTTTTGAGTAGATTTTGCATAATCTGCGTTGTGTATAATAGTTGAACGTAACACATTCGAACTGAGCTATTGTTGATAATACTTTTGAGTAGATTTTGCATAATCTGCGTTATGTACAATAGTTGAACGTAACACCATGTTTTTTTTTTCTTTCTTTTTTTTTTTGCTTTTTGTACACAGAAACAACATCTTACACATATTTCCCTGACAGTTTATATTTTATTAGTTTATGACCTTTTTTTTCCTTTGTAGCTTTCCATAAAATATCTTAAAAATCCTTCTTAAACTTATCCGAGACATTGCAGGCATTTGAGAGGTTTTCTTTCTCGACTGGAAAGTTTCAGTAGCCTTTCCTTTTGTATAAACCTTTTAGATTCGTCCATGCACTTATACACATACCAATCCGTCTAACATATGATGATTTTTATCTTTCCAATCTAGTTTACTCGATCAGTGTTTTTTGAATTTTCACTTTAACATATTGGGTCACAACCTCAAAAACGTGTCCCTCATTAATAATGTTATGTCCTAAATCAAATTATTTTCCTTATTTTGAGATCACAGAGAAGTTAACTGTCTCTATTCATAGTCTTGAAACGAAGTAAAAAAATACAAAAAACCAACAAGAACTTGAAGTTTTTTTTTTTTTTTCAATATAGGGCGCGGGAAAAATCATCACCTGGCACTCAGCGTAAAAGAGAGAGAGAGAGAGAGAGAGAGAGAGAGAGAGAGAGAGAGAGAGAGAGAGAGAGAGAGAGGGGGGGGGGGTTTCAAACCAATGACAACGGAACAGTTAATTTTATCACAATAAAGGGAATAGAAAAGTTTCTGTGGAATCATTTATGTATGTCCTTGGTGTTTCAACATACAGTATTTCAGCTGAGGTGACTTCCAAGACAGATATTTACAAAATACAATAATTTTACGCCGTTCAATCGATATGCCGGCTAGATCCGGGCTAGTATGGGGTGCAAATTTGAGGTTATTTAGTAGCCAAGATGAAACATTTAAAGCTTATAGCAAATTTTCCTTATAATATCCCATAGGGTCTGTCCAGAAGATTGGGTGCTATAATCTATAAGATGGGGCTGCATACAAAAAAAGATAGAGAGAGAGAGAGAGAGAGAGAGAGAGAGAGAGAGAGAGAGAGAGAGAGAGAGAGAGAGAGAGAGAGAGAGAGAGAGAGAGAGAGCCTTACCTTACTTTATTGCCTTATTCTATGTTTGGGTTCCTCCAGGTCCCTCAGTGTGAGACACCTCGTATATCCACCAGAAAGTTGGTAATGCATCTTCCGGTGTACTGTATTTTGAATCTTCCAGCCTTAGATGGTCTGGGAGGCGTCTTAGGTATTTATCGAGCTTATTCTTGAACGCTCACGCTTGATATGTTTCTTAGATGAGCTGGCAGCACAAAAAAAGTCGCTGCATTGTCGATGCTGGTGCGTATTGGATTAATGTCCTGTGCGCGTTCCTTAGTTTTCCTGGTATAGTTTTTGGCACTATTAATCTACCTCGGCTTGCTCTTTCTGACATTTTTAGCTCCATGAAGTTTACAGTAATTCCTTCTATTTGCTTTCATGTTTGTATTATCATGTAGCGGTCTCTTCCAAACAGAGAGAGAGAGAGAGAGAGAGAGGAGAGAGAGAGAGAGAGAGAGAGAGAGAGAGAGAGAGAGAGAGAGAGAGAGAGAGAGAGGTACATGGTAACATCTATTTATCTGGCAAAATATCAAAAGGCATGTAAGTCGGAAATTCTCTGTACGAGCTTTGAGTTTCCGTTTTGCTTTTCGATAAAGATGCTGAGTAATATTTTTGATACGTTTTCATTGGTGGGTTGTCCGAGAGAATTGGAAAATGTGGCGAAATTGTTATGAGCTCTGAAGGACTTTTATCGATCTAGAGGAAGTAGATTTTGTAATCTCTCTCTCTCTCTCTCTCTCTCTCTCTCTCTCTCTCTCTCTCTCTCTCTCTCTCTCTCTCTATATATATATATATATATATATATATATATATATATATATATATATATATATATATATATATATATATATATATATATATATACGTTTGGAAGAGAGCGCTACATGATAATACAAGCATGGAAGCAAATAGAAGGAATTACTTAAAATATCATGGAACTAAAAATAATAGAAAGAGCAAGCCAAAGTAGATTAATAGTGCCAAAAACTATTCCAGGAAAACTAAGGAAGGCGCACAGGACATTAATCCACTACGCACCAGCATCGATAATGCAGCGACTATTTTTGTGCTAAAAATCATATAATAATATAACCTACAAGTCAACTCAAGCATTAGATATGTCTGGAAATAGACGACAAACAGTATATCATATTTTCTTTTAGCCTAACCGTGCTGACTATTGGTCCCTTATACATATTTCTCTTTTTTATGAAGAAGGGTAAAGTATAGATATGTATTTTACCTTCAATGACAGAATCTACTATGTCGTTAAGATGTAGATTCCTGTCGACGTTAACTGACTTTCCGTGTATAGTGATCTCTTAATCCCAATACTATAAGGGAAGGAGGCATGGTCCTTATTCGATTTCCTTTTATCTTTAATCTGACGTTTAACATGAGAACACTTTTAGGCTTTTCAATTTCCGTGACATAAAACGTTATATTCCTTTCTTATAACAAATAAAAAACAGTGTTTATCCTAAAAAAAAGTACTGTGAATATACTTTTCCTTCAAAATGCAACTAAAATGCAAATAAACTCTTCTGGGTTATACATTTCTATGTACACAATTCCTAAAAACTAGATTATAAGCAATATGCATCTGGTTATTCTTTCTCAAATTATAGAGAAATCCTATCGGCTACTACTTATGTAATAAAGGGATATTTTCCTCTACATTAAATTTTACTTAGCCTTGAACACTAATCACTTTTATTACTTAATGAAATGTATATTTCTACAACCATTTTATCCTTAGTCTTTGGCCCTAGTCTTCCATGCACGTGATGGACAATTGTGATATAAGCGGTTTTTTTTTTTTTTTTTTTTTTTTTTCAATCTCTATAAAGATTTCATCGTCATTTTCCTCCTACGCCTTTTGACGCAAAGGACGTCGGTTACATTTCACGTCTTCTAACTTGAGCTTTTAAATCAATACTTTTCCATGCACAATATCCTACTTCACGTTTCATCGGCGTCGGTCATGTAAGCCTGGGTTTCCAAGTCTTCTAGTGCCTTTTGAAGCCCAGTTGAAATTTTGGTGTTCTACTCTCTCTTGGAGAATTTATTTAGCGTGCCAAAAATATCTTCATCTACTCATCTCCACGATCTCATCCACATATGGCACTCAAGTAATCTCTTTTATAGCTTCATTCCTAATCCTATCCTACCATTTCTCATCCAATATTTTTCTTACGGCATTGTTTTTAAATCTGCAAAATCTGTTAGATTTTGTTTCTTTTTCATACCACGACTCATGTCCTTACAGTAACACCGATCTCACTGAACTGATATATAGCCAGATTCGATTTCCAAATTTTACTTAGTCTATCCATCGTCTGAGTTACTTTTCCAGTCTTTTATTAAACTCCTCTTCAAAAGACCCTTTATTAAATATCATAGTTCCTAAATATTCAAATGATTCTACCTCATTTATCCTTTCCCCTTCCAGTAATATTTCGTCTTCCATTGTATATATTCCGTTCTCATCAGCTTTTTTTTTTTTATTTATTTATCTTGCATCCAACTTAATGTGATATTTCATCCATTCTGGTAAGCAGGTGCTGGAAACCCTGTGGTGTTCATCATATAAGGACTGTGTCATCAGCATACTCTGTGTCAGAGAATTTCTTATTAATAATTAAGCCCAATCTTTCTCCACCATACCCAACAGTTCTATGCTTCACAGAATCTACAAGGAGAATAAACAACGTAGGTGACTAAATCCTCTGTAGTACTCCACTGTTCATTGGAAATTCATTTCATAGGACTCAATTAACAGGAACTGTGCACTTGCTATACTCATGAACTGGCATAGTAAAATCTACATTGTTATGAGGAACCCTCCACAAAATTGGCCGGACCATCCTATCAAAGGGTTTTCTTAGTCCACAAATGCCATCAAAAGAGGATTTCTATATTCTACACATTGCTCTACAACATAATTGAAAATGAAAATTTGGTCAGTAGAACTTTGACTTTCATAAATCCTGCTTGTTAATTTCTTAGCTTTTCATCGATCTTTTCCTCTTGTTTATTTGGAATAAGCATAATATATATTTCCGTGACAACTGACGTAAGCGTGGTGTCTCTGTAATTATCAAAATCATTAAGATCTCCTTTTTTTTTTTTTTTTACCAACACTCCTAATTCCCATTAATCAGGTTTTATTTCCTCACTAAATATTCTGCAAAATGGTCTTTTAAATATTCTGGCAGTCACGTTATTTTCAGCCAACATCATCTCAGCAGTTATGCCATCGTTTCCAGAGGCTTCCCATTTCTTGAGGTAGCTTTGACGTCAACACAATATATTCATTAATAGGGACAACAAGGACTTCCTCAATTTCAGGCATACCAATCAAATTATTCCCATCATATCTCCAATTTATGACCTCACTATAATGTTCCATCCAACGTTGTTTTTCTTTATACTTTACTGATAT
>NC_090729.1:26210404-26217904 GCF_036898095.1 Palaemon carinicauda | reverse complement strand
GAATTAAGACAAATCGCTCGAGAACAAAGAAGTTACAGACAAAAGTGCAAAGCGGGGGACAATAAATGCAAAGGAGCAAAAATAAAAAGGGCAGAAGACTTGTGTAAAACATGTGAGGAATGTTTCAGAAAAGGCCATAAAAGAGAGCTACTCATTACGTTGACAGATTAACAAGGGGATGGAAAAACAATGGAAATGCGCTGAGAGATGCAGATGGTAAAACGGTAACAACAACAGGTGGTGTTGAGAAGATCTGGAAAACTCACTACGAGAAACAGCTAAAAGGACTTGGGAGACGGGTAACTGGAGAAGATTATCCAGAACTAGGAGGAGAGCTATGGAACATACAGGAAACGCCAGATCTCTTGATAGGTGTGAAAAAAAGCTTTAAGAGCTATGTCCAGTGAGAAAGCACCAGGAATAGATGGAGTACAAAAGGCATTGCTTGAAGCTGGTGGTGAAAGGTAGAAAAATCATTATGCGAGTTATGCAAGGATATAGTAGATGGACAAGAGGCTCTAAATGACTGGATCTAAAACATTATAATTACAACACACAAGAAAGCAGACGCCACCTTATGCATGAATTATAGGCCTATCAGTCGATTACCACATGTTTATACGTTCTAGCAAAAACCATACAAAGTAGAATAACAAGGCGGCAAGAAGAGGGGCAAGCAGGATTTAGGGCGGGTAGAGGAACAGTTAATCATGTATTCACTTTCTCATAAATCATAGATAAGTTCTGTGAGAAAGAAAAAAGATCTGTGTTGCGTATTTATTGAATTCAGAAAAGCATTTGACTCCATATGGAGAGGAAGAATGATTAGGATTTAGAAAGAAAGGGGATTAGAACCAAAAATACTGGAAACCATCACGAGATTGAATGAAAGGACACCAGCTAAAACTAATTAGGAGGAACTTCAAAGGGTGTTAAGAATGGTGGATGAGCAGCACAATGGGTATGAAATAGTGATAAACAGAGAAAAAAACAGAAGAAATGACAATTGAACGCCAGAGGGAAACCTTAGAAATACAGATATCAGAGGGAAAACTGAAAGTAGTCAATTAATTTAAATATTAGGGAGTCTCTCACAACAGATGGAAAGATGGAAAAGGAAATTCAAGACTTAATCTCAAGTGGCCAGAAAGCATTTGAAATGGTCAGAGGAATCTGGAAAGATAGATATACGGTATATCCATTAAGTTGAAAATTTGAAAATATGGAACATTAGTGATCCCCATTGTCATATATGGTTCTGAATGTTGGGTACTGAAAAAAAGGGGGGGAAAATATTTGCTTTTGAAATTAAATGTCTGAGAAGAATCTGAGTTGTAGGATGGGAAGACATAATTACCAACGAGAGAGTGAGAGAAATAGCTGGTGTTGAGAACACAATTCTGATTATAATGGATGATATTGAGAGGAAATGGGATTGGACATGTACAGATGATGAAACAGGAAAAATGGCAAAAGATGGTGCTGCAAGGACGAGTGAAGGGAAACATATCAAGAGGACAACCAAGATAGAGAGAAAACATATCAGCAGCTAGAGAGAATGGCTACATCAGATGCAGGATTTAGTAATATATATATATATATATATATATATATATATATATATATATATATATATATATATATATATATATATATATATATATATATATATATATATATGATAAACACTCACAAAATACAGTCGTTGCTAAGTACATGTAGGACAAACTCTGAAGGGTTACTATGGCCTGATTGGTAACGTCTCTGCCTGGTGTTTGCCAGTTGGGGGTTCAGGTCCCGTTCAGACTCGTTAGCGCCATTTGTGTCTGCAAACGCACCATCATTGTGAACTAGGGTTGGTTAATCCTTTAAACATATTAGTTCATGTCTGTGATCTGGCCAATTTTCATAGCCACGCTGACCAGTATGGACTGGTGCTAGTGGAATATTTACATCTGATTGTCCACAGTAAACCCACCTAGTATGGTCAGCTGACTTGTACAACTTTGCTGATCATGACAATTCGCAAAACCATTCACCACCCTGTATATATATATATATATATATATATATATATATATATATATATATATATATATATATATATATATATATATATTTTTATATATGTACAAATATATATATATATATATATATATATATATATATATATTATATATATATATATATATTATATATATATATATATATATATATACATATATATATATATATATATATATATATATATATATATATATATATATATATACTTATATATATATATATATATATATATATATATATATATATATATATATATATATATGAATATATATATATATATATATATATATATATATATATATATATATATATATATATATATATATATATATATATATACAATATATATGAATATATATACATACACACATATATACATATATATATATATATATATATATATATATATATATATATATATATATATATATATATATATATATATATATACATATATTTATATATATATATATATATATATATATATATATATATATATATATATATATATATAAATATGTATATATATACATAAACATATATATATATATATATATATATATTTATATATATATATATATATATATATATATATATATATATATATATATATATATATATATATATATATATATATATATATATATATATATATATATATATAGTAGATTGCTTATAAAACGCTTCAATTTCATTCTTTTAAACGGGGAATTATCTTTTATCATCAAATTCAATTTATTTTTTAAATAAATAGCCTTGAATATTCATTGAAACAATACCAAAAGGCTGTTTCCAGTAACCGGTCTACTAAGAGAAATAAGAAAAGGCTTTTAATAAGCTATAAAAAATAACTGTTAAATTCTGGCAAAATCAACTAGTTTACCATATGATGACAATTAATGAATTATCATATGTCATCTCTTGATAACACTTTCACCATAAACACGAGAATATTATACTTTGAAATATTGAGCCATGTCAAATAGATGGCCAAAAGGAAACGTCTATATGACATAGGATTCCAAACGTGCTATAATTCAGGGCCGGCCCTAGAATTGAAACCCATCACAGTTTGGTAGGAAATTTGAATAACACTGGGGCAGTAGCATAAAAAAAAAAAAAAAAAAAAAAAAAAAAAAAATCCCAACAGGATGCATGGCAGTAGGTTGGTAAGGGCTCCAGTTACCTATTGAGATATTAACGCTAGTGTTATGGGTTCTTTGGCATGCGAGAGAGCACTCCATTGGATAATTTTCTCTAGTTACAGGTAATTTTCTCTTTGCCTACATATACACCTAATAATCTGGCCTATTCTTTACATAATATCCTCTGTCCTCATACACCTCACAAAACGGAGATTACCAACCAATTCTTCTCTGAATTGGTTAAGTATTGCACTTTAAATATCTTGAGGCCACTTTCTTTTCGTAAGGGTAAAAGAGAGTCTTTAGCTATCGGAAGCACCTATTGTCGGAGATGGATACTCAAATATCAAACCATTCATCTCTAGTCTTGGGTAATGTCATAGCCTTTGTACCATGGTCTTCCACGTTCCAGGTTTCTAGATCTCTTACTTGAGGGTACACTTGGGCAGACGATTCTATTTTTTTTTCCTTCACTTCTTCAAGTTGTGTAAGAGTTTTTACAGTTTATATAGGAAATATTTATTACAATGTTTTTATTGTCTTTAAAATATTTTAGTTTTTCTTGTTTTCTTCCCTCACTGCGCTATTTTTCCTTTCGGAGCATCTGGGCTTATAGCATCATGCTAGGATGGTAACATAAGAAGTAATAATAATAATAATAATAATAATAATAATAATAATAATAATAATAATAATAATAATAATAATTATAAAAACTAGATAAAACATTCTTACTTTAAAATAGATTAATTGATTGAAACAAACAGGAAGTCAGGGGAAATGAAAAAGAAATGTAGTTTTCGTATATCATATCCAGCAGCATTAGAGCTACAATAGAATCCTTTTACCATTTGTTATTAAGAATAATTCTTAAAATTACCTTCTTTCCCATCCTTTTTTTAACCCTGGTTAGGTGTGGTGGGTCGTGTACGACCAGGTGAGGTTTAAAAAAAAAGAAAAAAAATCTGCCATAATTTCTCATCTGTATTGGATGCTTATGATATCGACTTGTGAAACTTCAGTTAAGTGTCAGTAGAAACTGGGTGAGGATGTAATTCTTCCCAACTATTTTCTTTATGCTATTTTTGAGATACCCTCGGGTCGAGCTCGACCCATCAATACCTGAATAAGGTATGTTGTAATATATCAAAGTATTTATATAATTATCGAATTTGCAGTAGTGTTTAGGCGAGTAAAAAAAATACTTGTTGTAAACTGTTTGCGAATGTCATGTACTCCATATATTTTTTAAAAATAATTTATAATTCTTCTATTTTTTTATGAGTTTTTGCCAATCCTCAACCAATTATATAAGTAAGTAACTCACTGATATTGACATATTTTTTTCCATTTTAAGTAGCAGATTTGGCCTTACAAGATGGTGTGGTTGGCGGCCATTTTGTGAGTATATTCAACAGGTAATCTGGCATAGCTTTATATATCACTTTTTGTTTTTTATAAATGTTATGATATTTTCATACATAGATGCCATGCTCGGCATTGGATATTATTATTTGAAAAAAGAAAAATGCCCCTTCATATAACATTAAACAATATCCGAGTGAAGATTCTTTTACAAGTTTATTTGTAAGATATTAATACATTATCCTGTAAAGATTTTACCCACTAACTATGTAATTTCCCAACCGAAAATAAAAGTTAAAAAAAGGATAGTTTTTTGGGGACAAAAAAAACATATACTAATTTTCTCATTTCAAGAAACGTTCCCTTGCGCTTCTCCCAGCAATTTGTGTAAAATTATCGTAGAATAGGTGCTTAGAATAGTTTTAGGTCATTTCCATATGTAGATTTCAAGTGAATATTTTTGTTATGTCATTATTTGGGTATATTTATTTTCTTTATTTATTTTTAATAATATCTATTCTGGTCTTTGCTTTTATTTACCTTTTTTTGAAGATTATAATATTCTTCAATATTTTTTCTTTATATTCGAAAATTGTGAATTGGCTAGAATATATATATATATATATATATATATATATATATATATATATATATATATATATATATATATATATATATATATACATATATATATATATATATATATATATATATATATATATATATATATATATATATATATATATATATATATATATATATATATATATTTTTTTTTTTTTTTTTTTTTTTTTTTTTGACCTCGGGTCGAGGTAGACCCATCGAAACCTATCCAAGGTGGCGAAATAACGATACCTATCCAGGCTTTTAACATATTTTACAAGGACAAATAAAATCCAGGAGGAATTTGGGTCTTATATAACACTACGAAAGAAACTGTAGTAAAAGACGACCAATGACTATGTATCTATTGTATATTTTTCTTTTATAAGTAGTTCCATGGAAGGTATGGGCATTTTGTATTGATAAAAAAGATGACGATGAGACAAAAGGAAATAATAAGAGA
The DNA here is from genome assembly GCF_036898095.1 of Palaemon carinicauda. NCBI lineage: Eukaryota > Metazoa > Arthropoda > Malacostraca > Decapoda > Palaemonidae > Palaemon > Palaemon carinicauda. The sequence goes on along the minus strand of NC_090729.1, from coordinate 26,212,261 downwards.
AGAAGAGCAAAAAATTAACGAAGAATGGTGAGATATTAAGAACATATATCAGTTGGTACTGTAGTTCTGGGACAGGAAGTTACAAATATAAAGCCATGGATATCAAATTATATTTGGGATAGTATAAAAAAAGAGACAAAAACAGAAATAGATTGGTGAAAGTTTTCGAGTTAATAATGGTAATTATAAGGCATAACAGGCTAAGTATTCCAGTATTGATTATGAAAAAAAAGAAAAAAAAAACCAGCCAGGAATGAGTTGAGAGAATATTTATACAGTAAAGTATATGAGATTAACTAAGCTTTGAATTCAGGAAGTGGCTATGGTGTAAGAATTGCTCACAGAATCATTAACGAAATCTCCACTGGGGTAAAGAAGAAGAATCATATACCAATCCGAAAGAGAGATGGATATGTTATAACAACTCAAACTGAAGAAAGGCAACGTTGGATTGACTACTTTATTAAGGTCATGAATAGGAGATATGAAGGAAATAATTTTATTGATATACCTTAAGCTGAGGAAGATTTTGATGTGCCTATAAAAGAATTTAGTGCCTTTGAAGTCGAAGCTATATTTAAAAAATCATGAGAGGAAAAGCCCCTTGATACGAAGGAATAACTGCGAGGATGATATAGGTAAAAAATAATGAAGTGACTTCAAGACTACTTACAAGATTATTTTGTTGAAGGTAGCATGAAGAGGCAAAACTTAATGGATGAGAGCTAGGAGCATTGGAGAAGATGCCCGACCCCCCCCCCCACCCCTCAAAAAAAGGTGATTCTACTGATTGCAATAATTACAGCGGGATCAAACTTACGTTAGTTGTCATGAAAATATTGTAGTATGTTTATTCTACAAAGGCTAGAGAGATCAATTGATGAAAAGCTGAAAGATGAACAAGCGGGAATTAGAAAAGGTAAAAGTTGACTGACCGAATTTTCATTTTAAGGCATGTTGCCTAAGAATATGTAGAGTATTTGAATCCACTGTTGATGGCAATTGTGGACTACGAAAAGCCCTTTGATAGTGTGCACCGGCCTAATTTATGTAGAGTCCTGCTTTATTATTGAGTTCCTCTTAAATATTAAAATTTCATTAAGTTTCTTCAGGAGCATAATAAGTGCAAAGTTAATGTTAATGGAGTGAATTTACTCTGAGCAGTTAATTACTCACCTTTATTGTTTTTCCACCTCACAGACTTTGTAATTTATAGAACAGTTTGCAATGGTGGAGAATGATTGGACTGGAATAGTAATAAGAAATTAGTTGACCTAGAGTATGCTGATGACGCTGTTCTTATTAGCAAAACACCAATGGATTTAAAATAGTAGCTTATCAGGATGCATAACATATCTCAGGAGGTAGGGCTCAAAATAAATGGAAGAAAGACAGAGACGATAAGAATGAATATGCCATGGAAGGGGAAATATCATTGGAGGGAAAAAGGATTATTCAGGTAGAATCATTAAAATATTTAAGAAATGTGGTCTCTAATACAGGTCTTAAGAATTGGAGTTTAATGGAAGATTGAAAAAAGCTAATCAGACAATGGTTGGGTTAAAAAAGAGTTGGAAATCAAAACTCCAGAAAAAGTTGCACATAAAAATCAGGCTATATACCATTTTAGTGAGATCGAGTTAAGGTATGGACATGAGCTGTGGTATGACAATGAAACAATATCTAACAGATTTTTAAGATTTGAAAACAAAGCCCTCAGAAGAATACTGGTAGTTAAATGGCAGGATAGGGTCAGAAATTAAATGATAAGGCAGATTACCCGAGTGCCATATTTGCATGAGGTCATGGTGAGAGGCAAATGGAGAGGGTTTGGTCATATTCTTCGCACTAACCAAA
>NC_090729.1:26170404-26197904 GCF_036898095.1 Palaemon carinicauda | reverse complement strand
CATCTATTGTACCTTTTCCAAATATTCATGGAGTTTCTTCCTTTTCACAGATTAAATTGTCAGACATAGAAAATAAAAAAAAAAACATATGAAAAAAAATATCGAGAGAGAGAGAGAGAGAGAGAGAGAGAGAGAGAGAGAGAGAGAGAGAGAGAGAGAGAGAGAGAGAGAGAGAGAGAGAGAGAGAGGGGGGGAGGGAGTGTCATATTATTCAAGAAACGAGTGTTGGTTTGTAAAAAAACTTTTATATTTCTATTTTTCATAACCGAGGGATTGGTCGAATTTAATAAAAGCTACAAAAATAGTAATTTCATTAAAAAATATATATGAATTTTTAACCTATATATTGCTTTTACAACCTCAATTTATAGTCTATTCAGAATTCCACCAATATCTGCAGGTTGAAGGACTAGTTATCATTCTCTCTAAAAACAGGTATTTCGAAACAAACATTTAAAGTTCTTCCTTTTTTCCTTCTGTCTACAGTAAGTTGAAGTGCTTCTTCTGTTCCAGTTTTTGTCAGTCAATGTCCTGAATTACATAGCTCTAGGATTCTGTCGGAAGGAAATGACATCATTAAGACGACTCGCATAAAGAACTAATCAAATCCTTTGTCCAGACTTTCAAACCCTCACTTCAAGAACTAAGAAACAGAGATTTGATATTGCTTCAATATTGAAGCTATTCAATCCAACCAGGTATTATATAGTATCCAATTTAGCATGTTGCATACAGCTTGAGTTTATTCTTTTCCCCAAGGGGTTGATTTTCTAAAATGGAGAAAACTATCATACACTAATAACATGTAGATATGTTTTTGGGCTCAAGCGATGTCGTCCTGATAGAAGTTCCTTAAAGTAGCTTCCTAAGGGATAAATGTACTACAGTGATATTCCCAAAGAATTTTACCTTTAGGTATCCAGAATTCTAACTCCTGGCGCGAATATCCTTAAATTTTCTCTCAATGATATCGCATAATATCAGAGGACGTATTCTTGACACGCCACATAGCAATCTGCACCCCTAATAGCGTTTACGCTCCGAGGAGGTGTGGCAAAATAAAAGGGAGCCGTATCAAGGCTACCCCGTTCTCATACTACTATTGAGTATGAGAACAGCGCCATTCCCACGATTTTGGACATTCCTTATTTTGTAGTGATTTCGCTCGGTGGTAATCCCTGCTGATCTAACTTTTCGATTGTTTTAAAGGATTATAATTATGCTTTCTCCATCTTCTTCCGCCTCTGGAAAGTTGAGTATCGGATCTTTACTATGAGTATAATTTAGCTCCTGTTTCACAATGAAATTAGAGTAATTTATTGTGCTGAAGAGCTAGGCCAGTTACTGGAGGCGCCATGGCCGCCGTCGTTTGTTAGGCATGTGTTATTTAGATAGCAGAACGACTTCCAGTTTAAATAGCTTTATTTAATTATTTTAATTATTTAGTTATTTAGACAATTTTTCTCTTAAAGATTTGATAATGTGCATAATTTTCCTTTCTCTGTCGATCATATAGTTAGAGTTTCAGTGATTTAGGTAACCGAGATCTCGTCTAGCCTTAGTAACCTAACCTAGGCGTTTTACTATACTTTCAGACATCCCCCGGTTACTCTTGTGTATTGTTTTCAATTCAGCGGAGACTGATACCTCCTAGAATTATATGAGACATTACAGGTCTCTTCGGAGATTTAAGGGTAATCTATTTCCCTCTGAGTGTAGCTTCAGGCTACAACCCTAATATCCATGCCTTGAATTTTATTCAGACATGACTAACCTAGTGTTTTTCCTGCCTCTTCCCTTAAACCGCTGGTTGTGGTATACCAGCAGGTTTTGGGATTTAGTCAGGATCTCAGAGTATTTACTCTTATGTAGGTGACCTGCCAGCAGGGAGAATGGGTTGTAGAATACCATCATTCCCCTGCCGGCTAGGCTGCCGGAAATGGAGGTTAGCCCGACATAGCCGCACTTGAAGTAGTGGTAGGATACCATCTTCTCCTTGCGACTATAAGACTAGTCCTGCGCCGCAGTCCTCTAGGCTAGAGAATAATCTTCTTTTGCCTAGGATGACGTGGCACTGGAACTCTGTTTCTCCCGTGTTGAGAGGAAGCGGCAATGCCGCCATCCTGTTAACTATGACGGTAATCTCTAGGATGCAGAACTGAGACTCTCCTATCACCTAGGATTCTGCCGATACTGAAACAGAGTTTCTTTTAACAGGTGGTGGGACTGACAATTTTGCCAGTTCCTTTCACACTCTATACAGGACCCTGTTCCCTACCCCTCTGTGCACTTTTGATGGCCGAGCCATTGTCTTTCTTTGGGCTGGCATCTTGCAACCTTACCATTGCCGGTAGGTTGCCGGAGCCGGCCAGACTCCCTCTCTAGCCAATGACATTGGCTGACGGCAATGCATACTGCCAGCAAACACATCATCTGTCTGCAGCAACGGTCCCTACCATTAGCCGATGACTGTCGGAAGCCAAGATGGCTGCCGACAGCTGGCGGCTACCTGCAGTTGACAGCTGTGGCAACTGGTGGCTGCCGGTAGCTGGTGGCTGGCGGCTGCCGGCGGCCATGATGGCTGAGAGTGGGAAGTCCCTTGCTATCCCCAAGGCTCCTCAGTTCTCCCTTGGACTGTTATTCACGAGTTCTGTTGCCGGATTACCGCCGGCCGGACCAGTACAGATAAGTGCTGACTTAGATGGTAACACGCCGACTGTACTGACACTGCCGGAGGCTAGACTTCCGGCATTGTATTGGCGGCACCTTACCGGCAATAGTACTATAGCTGGATGGAAGCTTGAATGGCACATTCTCCTCTTCCATTGGAACCTTCTATTCGGAAGAAAGTCAGTAAAATGAGACTTTTACATCCTTAATTACTGTATACATTCACAGTAAAGGAGTAGCCTTTCCTCCATGCTATCTCTTTCTCTAGCAAGCATACTAGATATGCCGGCAAGACCTAGTTATGTTGGCAACATGCCGGCTGAACTATAGTATATGTTATACAAGTAGCCAGTATATCTACAGTATAGAATATACTGCAGATAAAAAACTACTATATATTTTATAGTAGTAGTTATTTCCAATATATCTTGGATATCCAACACAGGCATTTGCTGAACCCAATCCCACATTGAATGAATATGATTTCTTTAATATCCTGATTAGAAATCAGTATTCGGATTACCCTACAACATTAAATAACTTCAAGGCAGAAGTGATACACTCCTAACCCTTAAAGGTAGAATCTTTATCCTTGAGTCTCTCTGATCAGGAAATCTATATTTTAATATTGTAAGGATTGATTGATTTAAAGTTTTCAGGCATCCTGACATCTGAGGTTTAATATTGTAAGGAAGGCTACAGCAAATAGGCTGAGTGTGATATACAAATATATGTCTTTAATCTCCCTAGTCTAACTGGCTTCATGCTAGAAGGACCGTACTGTCATATGCTAATATGAAGGCAGCATAATGACTAGACTACAATACATGATGTACAGTAGCCAGTAAATTGCAGTATAGACTTACTGCAAATAGAAAACTACAGTACCATTATACAGTAGTAATTTTTAACATACCTTGGGTACCCTTGTACGAGCATTCCTCTGGTACCGCTCATATATTGAATGAATAGTTTTCTTCAATATTCTAATTGAGAATCTGTCATCCTAACCCCACAGTATTAACATTATTTTGGGACAGTGAATTGGTACTTCTCTATCACTAGGGATAAGGAGCCCTTCTACTGGGAGTTACTCAATAAAGGACCGCTCATGTAGTTGATACTGAGGGGAGGTAACAGCATTTGCTTGCAGGGGTACACAAGTATGTATCTCCTACTATCCCTTTATAGCTTACTACCCTAACCTATTCTGTTGTAGATGACCTTTGCATGTTGATTATCAGGGAGATAATCCTTTGTATACTCATTTGGTTTTCCTCTCTTTACAGGAGGAACACCAGATACCTTGTGCTGCAGTCCTCTGCAAGGCCAAGAGTAAGTATTTTTAAGGTCATGATACTTGCAGGTTTCATGCCCCCTGTAATATTATTTCTGGATCCCTACATTATTCGAACCCACAGGTTTGCAGTATATGTCGGATATTAATGTTTTAAGATTTTGAAAATCCCAAGTCTACGGAGACTAGGGATACAGCTCAATACAAATTACGCAACCGGGTGAGAGGCTTCCAAATAATCTCTCCTGGATCCTTCCTACCTAATGATAGGATGCGTAAGCTACTATTTCCGAAAGCAAGCAAAGAAATAAGTAGTCCCTCAGGAGCCAACTACATCCCCTGACGGCCAGAAAACCTTTGGGATTAAGGGCAAGAAGTGCCCCAAGGTAGAAGAGATAAATGTCATGTCGGAATTTCCTCCGCCTATGCCGGCTATAGAGCCATCGATGTCAACATCTTCATCTTCTACTCCTCTATTGGATAAAATGGTACAATTATGTATCCAACTGAAGAATCAGATAGAGGGCTTTCGTAAACAAAACAAAAAGCAGGAAGAAAAACGCGAGATAGAACCTCACAAAACTTCTCTTATTTCTTCCCAGAGATCAGTCAAACGACCTATAGATCAAGACCTACCAACATGCTCCAAAATCAATCCCTGGAGGTTTGCGGAGCAGATGCTAATTTTAAATAGCAATCTCTACATCTCAAAAAATAAAAAAAAGAATGCGGTTCCTTTGAACAAAATTCAATTTTGGCCAAGGTTTGATGCTTTCCTTAATTGTTGGGTTCAACTGAAGTACGAACCAAAGTCAAGGAAAGGAACAGAACCAAAGGAGGTCATGATTCTCGACCATGATAAGGCACAGACTATACTCTCAGGTAGTCTGAAAAAGGTGGGTTATTCAGAGTCGCAGGTATTCTCACTGAATAACAGGCACCCTTCCTTTCTTGCTCCTTCTTCACTCTCATTCACCTTTACGGGGAATGCATTTATATATGTTGCCAAAGCGGTGGAGGCGGGTAAGCCATTTCCCACACTTTAAGAGTGCAAGCCTCTGTCATCATATTTTCCCAGACAGGAAAAGGATTGGAAAGAAGTCCATTTGACTTTTTCAGTAGGAAAATTAGACGCGGATGTCGCAAGTCAACAATTTAATGTATGTGTCCCTAAATTATCTGAGTTGCTCTTGCATAATGAACAAGAGACAAAGGAGAGACTGGAGACCTCCCTTTCTCTACAAAACTACAGAGATGTGTTCAACCTACGAAAATACCCCAGACATGCTCATGGTCATAGCCAAAATGCATATGTCTACCTTAGTGAAGGACCTTTACGCCTTTATGAAGGCTAGGAGAGCATGTAGAGAGTATGTGTTCGCTGCTGCAACAGTGAAACACGAAACGAGGAAGCTAATATCTTCCAACATCTGGGGGTAAAGACCTCTTCCCACACGAGGTAATTAAGAAAGTAATTGAGAACACCACCCTGCAGATTATAATTCTTCTCCAAAAATAGGGCATCCTTAAAAAAGAAAAAATCTCCCATGGTTGTGGGTCCCCCACCTAAAAAGAAGATTGAAAATGCTTTAAGTATCCAAGCTGCTCAACAACATCCCACTATTAGAGTGACCACGATGCCATAGGCAGATGGTCAAAAGTCTAAACCTACTGACTATTCGAAGCATGTAGACACTTCTGCTAGGAGGAACATTCTTCAGGATCGCAGGACCTTCGATCCTTCGGTCCAAAGCCGATTCAAGATGAGCCCTTGATGGGAAACAGAAATGTCCACTCCATCATTTCCTTACCTTCTCCTACAATTCAAAATCCTCCTGGAGGAGTATACTTGAGAGCTATAGAGCATACAGGTGGTAAGAAAACTATAGCCCATCGAGTTCCAGGGAAGGCTATTTCTGTTCCCGAGAAGGACTCAAGAAATATCTGAGTCATTCTGAACTTGTCGCCACTCAATAAGTTAATAGAAAACAGCAAATTTTGAATGTTAATCCTTCCGAACATATGGACCTTGTCCCAAATAGGGGTGTTTGTAGTCTTGTTAGACCTGAAAGGTGTCCTGCGGAACCTTCCAGTCAACCACCCCCCTTCCTCCTATCTAGAATTCAAGTTACAGATAGTAACATTCATCCTAGGAAAGATACGTGTCGGACTCACAGTCCTAAGTATCTTCATAGGATAGGCAAACATAGTCACGTCAAAGTCAAGCCTAGAAATGGTTCAGGCATTTATATACCTTAATGATAAGCTTGGGTGGGCAGCACCTGTAGTGGCTGGCCAATGTGCATTCAAGAAAATTACCTGGTTCCTGGGACATCACGGATACAAGATAAGCTTCTAGAAGTCTCGACTTCCTCCAGCTCAAGGGTTTCAATGGCTGAAAAACCATTGAAGCCCACAGTCAGATAAACTCTTCTTTCCCTTGAGAATATAAAAGGAGCTCGCGAGGTCTGTCAAGGTAATCAGTCAGATTTCCAAGACGCCAACAGGGACAAGTGTTAAACTTTCCCCAGTTTGCTTTAGTGACAGACCTAATGCAAAGAGAACAGCGAAAAGATACGTTAAGAGCCTGGAAAAATACGCATCAAACGCTTGAAGAGTTAAAAAAAGACTGATATCGATCCCTCTTTAATTGCTTCTCTAACAAAAATTAAAGCACGAAAGTCCCAAGACTCAGCTGGTCCTATCATGAGTGGGGAAGCCCCCTCCACACAGATCAGACTTCCTACGACTGATCTGGGACACCGAAGAGATAATAAGACGTCACAATTGAACGTCTCATACTGTCAAAGTGAAGTTACCATCCCTTTTTTAAAGAGATGGCACCTGCCAGCAGTTCATTTACAACTGATCCACAAGGTGACAGTGGATAATCTATTTCGGTCCAAGCCGATAGAGTTGGAATGATCCATGGACACAGACCTATTCCCTCGTAACAAGTCCCGGAACTGCAATTCGACCTCTTCGTCACGAGCGTCTTCAAGAAACTACCTCGATATGTAGCCCCATACGAGGATCCTCTAGTGGAGCTGATAGACGATATGAAGAAGTTGAAGATGAGGCTGGTCCTAGCTCTGATCCTAGGTTTATTTCCGAAGGTTCAGAAATTAACTGCCTTCGTTTTATCACAGAGAACCCAAACCCTTCATTTCGTGATTTTCTTACTCTAGCGGTTAGAAAAAGATTTGGGATCTCAAAAGGCAATATAGAATTCTTAGAAGAATAAAAGGCTAAATCAACTAGAAGACAACATGAGTCTTCCTGGGAAAAGTGGGTTGCGTTTGTGAAAGCAAAAGGACCAAAAGAAATTTCAATGAAATTCTCTCCTTCTTTGTCCACCTTCATAGCCAAGGTCTGGCGGCCAATAAAATAAATATGTGCCAGTCAGCTTTGACTAGGCCTCTTCTATATGCTTTTCAAGTGGATCTGGCGAATGAAATCTTTAATAAGATTCCGAAGGCATGCGCTAGGATTAGGCCCGCAGTACCTCCAAAGCCCATCTCTTGGTCTTTGGATAAAGTCCTACATTATGCCTCATCTGTGAACAATGAAGATTGTTCTCTTACAGATCTAACCAAAAAGGTTATTTTTCTATTTGCTATAGCCTCTGGGGCTAGAGTTAGTGAAATAGTGGCCCTATCCAGAGATGATGGTCACATTCAGTTCACGGAAGTGGGAGAGCTGAATCTCTTTCCTGATCCATCCTTTCTCTCTAAAAACGAGGTACCCACTAAGATATGGTGTCCCTGGAGAATCTGCCCTCTGATGGAAGATGTTTCTCTATGTCCTGTAGAACTTCAGACTTCAGGGGGGGACAGCTCTTTAAAGGAGAAACTTCTTGATCGAATTTATCCCTGAAACAACTAATGGCGAAGCTCACCTACTTTATTCATAGAGCGGATCCGGAAAGTACTCCCGCAGGTCATGATCCGAGAGAGATTGCTTCATCACTGAACTTCTTTCAGAATATGGACTTTAAGCATCTTCGTTCATACACTGGATGAAAATCATCCGGAGTGTTTTACAAACACTATGCAAAACAAGTGCATGAACTGAAACACTTCGTTGTGGCGGCAGGTAGTGTATTAAAACCTGCCCCTTAATTACTGTGGTAAACATTTATTAGCTGGGGACCTCACATGTCCTCACACATGTACTAGGTGAGAATCATCCAGAGTGTACTACAAACACTACACTAAGCAAGTCCGTGATCTGAAGCAGTATATGGTGACGTCGGGTAGAATACTTAACCTGCGGTCTAATTCTACGATGAACAGCTAATTGACTGGGACTGTCAATTAAAGGGAGAAGCGGTCACCCTTCTTAGGTGTGACCTCTTTTCATTAAGTGTTACCATGGTGACACTAGTTCTGTTCAAAAACCTAGGTGTGGAATTATACAGATAGCATAATTGCAGGTGTACGTAGTACACAATGCAGATAGAAGTAACCAGTACAGGAATCAGGAAGAGAAATTGTTTTATAAATTTTCTTCAGTCTGAGAGTGGCAGTCATCATTTCTTCCCTTTAAGAAAGAAATATAGTCTATGTACTCGTTACAGGTATAATCCCATTGTCATACTACATTCGTTTTACTGACCATCTCTTTTAGTCATTTATTGGGAATAAATTTCTATTAGAATGTAGTACATCCTCTTTCGCCAGACAATTTTATGTATACATGCCAGAGTTCTTCGACTTACCAAAGTAAGTATTCCTCATATAATTGTATTCTCACAAATATAGATATAAGAGACACTGATGTTAATTCAACAAATATACAACTATGAGACTATTTGTATATTCAGTGTATACTTATGTTTGGTCATACAATATATGCTAACCTCCAGACCCCCTTTCCACTGTCTAAATGACTCTTCCCTGTAGGAGGCAGGAAGCACTAACGTGTTTATGATTAGTGATGATGACGAATAACGGTGACGTCACTTGTCTCAATTGGTCCCCCTGACCATAAAAAAGGCTGCTATAAGGTGAGGGCACTGATGAAAATCCACAGATACACTAATGCTCTGGTATGCTTCCATCAGGACGGCATGGCTTGAGCCCAAAAAAACGATTTTGAGCGAAGCTAAAAATCTATTTTTCGCTGAGATAGCCATGTCGTCCTGATGGACCCCCCCCCCCCATCTCTTCCAAAAAGAAAAGATCTTCACCGTATCCCTCCCGTGGTAGTGTATCTGTAACACCATGCTCAATGCTACAAGAAATGTCCGCCATCGTGGGAATGGCGCTGTTATCATACTCAATAGTAGTACAAGAGCGGTGTAGCCTTGATACAGCTCCCTTTTATTTTGCCACACCTCCTCGAAGCGTAAACGCTATTAGTGGTGCAGATTGCTATATGACGTGTCAATAATACGTCTTCTGATATCATGCGATATCCTTGAGAGAAAATTTAAGGATATTCGCGCAAGGAGTTAGAATTCTGGATACCTAAAGGTAAAATTCTCTGGGAATATCACTGTAGTACATATGTCCCTTAGGAAGCTACTTTAAGGAACTTCCTTTAGGACGACATGTCTATCTCACCCAAAAATAGATTTTTCGCTTCACTCAAAATCCGTCTTTTTTAACTCCCATCTTTATTTGTTCAAGTAAAATCTAATTAATTTTTGGGATTGACGTATTCAGACATTATAAAGCAGCATTCTATTCTGAATAGTTTTCTTTAATTTATTATGATAATCTCAATTTTATTCTAAATGGGCTTTTTGTCAAATGGCAAATACTATTAATAATTAGTATGGTTCTGTAATAAACATATTTCTTTACAAACAAAGAAATATTGTAAAATTTTCTTAAATAATGTCAATGATTACTTATTGATGGATTGTTTTTTTATACGATCTGTACACCATCAGTAAGTTGTTACGATAAATTTTGTATCAATACAAAAGTAAATCTCCATTAACCGTAAATTACATTTTACGAAAGCGACTCTGCTGCTTACGGCATATCATACATATTGTTATTAATATATATATATATATATATATATATATATATATATATATATATATATATATATATATATATATATATATATATATATATATATATATATATATATATATATTTTCATATATATCTTAGAGAGGGCATTCTTATGATTCTTGTGGCTACGAAGCAAGTACTTGTAAATGGAAGGCACTCCTTTTACTAGTCTTGTAAGATAGTAATGTAACGTAAATTATTAAAAAGAAATTTTGTATGATCCTTTTGTTTTACCAAAAGTTTTTCAGATTAGTTTTTAATACATGAATAATATGTGCATAACTAAAGTAGGAGTGAATACATCGCGGAATTTATAGCTCTATTCATATAAAAGTAATTTTATGGGATTGGTCAGAATACTCTTGTATATGCCCATCAGAAAAAAAAAAAAAAAAAAAAAAAAAAAAAAAAAAAAAAAAAAAAAAAAAAAAAAAAAAAAAAAAAAACAGCCAGTCTCAGTCAAAATAGGAGTCGAAGAAGTATGTGAAAAGGGGAAAAAAATCTATTAGTATTTTCATCCTTTGACATAAATTTGCTTTTTGGAAAGGGATTTACAGAAATATATATCAACACATAATCGAAATAAAGAGAAAAATAATCATAATGAATTATCGTATAGGAAAAATAATTTTTCAGTAGAAACAAATAAGCAAATCACAAAATTAAAGGTTTTATTAAAAAAAATTATGAATTATAAAACAAATTTTGGAATAGCTTAAATGAATAAAAACCTTGCAAGAAATATCAACGAAAAATTATCCAGCGAAAAGAAAACAATAATTATTAGGTAACTCACACCAGATCATAATGAGACGAAGAAAGAAAGAAAAAAATAAACCTGAAGGGGAAAGGGTGAAAATTCGGAAGAGTTAAACAAAAATAACTATACCAATGAATAACGATAAAAAGCACAAAGGGGTAGAGGAAAATGAGATGGTACAAACATAGCGGTAAATTGGATCCTAATATGAACACTTGATGTTATGAACAAAATAGACAAAGACATATCGATTATACAAAGGGTATAAATTTAAAGCTGATATATAAATAAATGACTGAAATGACGATGAGAGAGAGAGAGAGAGAGAGAGAGAGAGAGAGAGAGAGAGAGAGAGAGAGAGAGAGAGAGAGAGAGAGAGAGAGAGAGAGAGAGGTTGTGGTACGTTTTTGGAAATTTCCCTGCCTGGCGATCTGCCGGACTGGGGTTCGAGTCCTGCCCAAGTACATAGTTTATTATAGTGTCTGCAACCTCATCATCCCTGTGGATAGGGATAGTGGTGTTGGGGGAACCTGTAGGTTAACCTGCTGAGTCATCAGCAGCCATTGCCTAGCCATTCGTGGTCCTAGCTTGGCAGGAAAGGTAGTTTGACGGCAGGAAAAAGGTCCGGGGTATAGGCCTTTACGTCCACCTTACCCGTAAGCCTTTCAACAAAGAGGCCATCTGATTAGTAAAGGTTGTTTATAAATTTTAAGATATATTAAGATGGTAAAACGTTATATCTACATATATTTTACAGAATAAAATCAGACGACATTTTAATTGAGATTAAATCCTTTATCATGAGAATTTAGAACATATTTTTTTTTATTTATTCTTTATTGACAAAACTTTATATACATTGTAGTACAATAATTATATTTAGTTTACACAAAACAGTGGGTTTTATTCTGTAACAATTATACATTTTCCCCATTACATTATAAAATATTTTGTCCAGAAAAATCATATTTTCTTCCATAAAGAAATATAAGGCTATTAATCAACCATCACAACAAACCCCTCATACATCAACACCAAAACAAAACAAACATTTAATTATAAATCTTTAACACTTCAAATACATACTGGCACAGGTCAATTACGTGGTTTTCTTCTCCAAACAGTGCGTCTATGTTCGTATAATTAAGATTACTAAATTTCTGCCTCTTCGATCGTGACATTGTACATTCAATTAGGACATGCACTTCATTCTGTACTGTCTGTGAATCACAATTACACACTCGCAACTCCCTTGGAGTTCTACTCCACCTTCCCGTCTCTATTCTTAGGTCGTGGGACATTAAACGTAATCTAGTGAAGGCAATTCGTATATAGTCTGGTACATAAACATTTTCACTGTACACTCTATGCCTTTGCAAGGATCTATTTAAAATTTCTCTGTACGTATAATATTTTGTTGCTGTTTCAGGTTTATTCCGGATTTCATTTTTCATTTGGTCAAGGCTGACCTGATGATGTTATCAACTAGACAAGAATTCAAAAATCTGTAACCAGGTGTATTTTCACTTCTGCAAATTTCATAAATATAGTGGAACGGTTCTTCCATATCAATGTTCGCCCTTTTTTTTTCTAAAAAACGTTTCCTTCTTAATTGAACTTCACGATTAAAAGACTCAAGGCCACTCTCAACTAAGCACAATGTCATAGGCGTATTATTTCTGACCCCCAATAAGCATCTAACAGCCTGGTTGTATACCCTCTCCATACATATAACGTTGTTTGTAAGCCAACTCTCTGCACTATAAAGTAGTGAGGCTCCTAACGCTGCTTTGAACACTTTGACTTTATATGCATATGGCATAGTTGTATTGTTATAACAAAATATTGAGAACTTGTTAATGGTCTTTGCATTTTCAATTTCATGTTGTTTGAGCACTGATTGCATTTTGCCATCACCCGTAAACCATGCACCAAGATACAAATATTTTTCACAATGGTCTATCTTAACATTATTTATGACTAGAGACTCTCTATCTCTTGCATTTCCATTTACTACAAAAAACTTGGTCTTTTTTTCGTTAACAATCATCCCATATAAGTTACAGTAATCCAACATAATCCCAATTTTCTCAAAACACTTTTCTCTTGATGTACTTAAAATAACTGTGTCATCCATCAATAATAGCGTATGCATTGTCCCTAAAAACCCATCTCTGCCAATTCCCTCTTTTATCATTTTAACCATTTTGTCTAGGTATATAGTAAATAATAAACAGCTTGTTGGAGCACCCTGACGTATTCCAACAGTAGATATAATCACAGCTGATTTCAAGACACTTTTAGTACAAGCATAGATCTTACGAATGGCCATTAACATAGTCTTACCACAACCTTTCTCTTTTAGTCACTCAATTAAATTATCTCTTGGAACACGGTCGTATGCTTTACTAAAATCTACAAATACAACATACAGCTTCTTTTTCTTAAAAATTGCGTATTCCATCATAAGCCTCAAAGATAATATTTGTTCGATACACCCTCTACCCTTTTGGGCTCCAGCCTGACATTTATCTATACCAGCCCACAGATTTAAACGTCTCACCAACAGTGCATCATAAAATTTTGCGAAAGTGTTCATTATACTTATGCCCCTGTAATTCCCACAGTCCATTCTATTACCTGATTTGAAGAGTGTAACTAACCTGTCATGACACCAAGCAAAAGGGTAAATAAAATTACAAAATAAAAAGTTACAAATGGTAAGGAAAAAGCTCAGCCAAGTCATTGGCAAAAGAGACAATATACCAGGGCACACACCAACATAGCTTTTCCCCTTATTCATTTTTTTCACTGTCATATCTATCTCTTGATAAGTGAATGGGTCGTCTAATATAGGAATGTTAGGTGACGAAGATATATCGAGTGGTTGGATATTGTTTGCAAGATTAGGATCAGGATTAAAGAGCCTTTCGAAATGTAATTTGAAATGAACGTCATCCGGTTGAGTACTGTCATCATTATTCATTACATTCCCTTTCCAGTTAATTGACTTCCAAATAATTTTTGGATCATCCTTTTCAAATATCCGTTTCCACCTTGGGTGATTCTGATCCCATTCATTTTGATCCTGCTCTCTCCCATTTGGTAATTTACATTCTTTAGCCACCCTATTGATGATTATAGTGGCTGATTCCAATCCAGTACAAACTGAATTTACATTAATTTCATCCAAACTGGGAGGTATTGCCTCCTCTATTGCTCGTTTAAATCTATTTAGATCTACTTGCTTGCAAGCAAGTCCTCTCGTTATGCAACTGTGATCTCGATAATTTGAGTCAAAGTAAGATCTGCCCAAATCTCTTGCACGCTCAGTTAATAATGGAAGGGTTACATTCTTCGTACTAGTGAAATTAAGCCTCACCATCATCGGGGCATGGTCAGATATTAAAAAGTTTTGATTTATTTTAACAGACTTCAAGTGGTTAAGTGATTTTTGTGAAATAATGCACAAGTCAATTTCTGATACCCAGTCTGACCCCCTTCTGAAAGTTAAGCCGCCTCCAAAAGTGTGTTCTCCATAAACAAGGTGGTTACCAATTACCATATTACTGCTCTGACACATATTCAACAAATTCCTACCATTACCATTAATATTCAAATCAATCACCCCACTGTATATATATGGTTCAAAGTTCTCGTTACAAAGAAGGGGAATACCTACACGGGAATTAAAATCCCCCATTGCTACTACATTTTCATACTCATTCATAACAGCTCCAAGGTTACCAAAACATGTTGGTACAAAATAAGGCGAATCACTTGGTGGTATATAAACACCTCCAAACATAAACCCAGGATAGCATGATAATTCAACCCAAATTTGACCTTCTATATTCATATTCACAAATTTAATGACACTCAATAATGAATATTTTACTAACATTGCCACTCCGCCTCTTCTACCACAATACATAGACGGATTTTGGTATGTATAAAAGCCAGGTACATTTATTTTAGCAGTTGTTTTTATCTCCAATAGCCAAACAATATGATAATTAAGAACAAAAGATAAAACATCCTGATTATTCATCTTATCCTTTACTCCTGCAACATTCCAACAACACATATTTAGTTCATTGGGGCAACCACCTATCAAAATGAATAGAATCAGAACATTGAATACTATTTAAGGAAAAAAAAAGATATCCTCGGCCAAAAAAGATTAATTGAGAGATACAATACTCACATTTATCACTGTGTACATTAACATGAGGTAGGATGATATTATCAAAACCAATTTATATATTTCCGTTGCTCAAGACGTGATACAAGAATTCGACATTATCATTCATCTCTCTTTGATCCTGCTAAGACCTATAAGTTCTTCCTTTCCTAATTCAATAGATACCAGTTGCGTGTCTAATTCCATTTTGTCATTCTGAAACCTTCCCAATATAACAGCCATTAATTATTATTGTCATTACTACTACTACTACTACTACTACTACTACTACTACTACTACTACTACTACTACTATTATTATTAATATTATTATTATTATTATTATTATTATTATTATTATTATTATTATTATTATTATTATTATTATTATTATATTTTTTTCTTTCTTTCTAGCCATGTATACTTAGTTTAGGGAAAACCTAGTGGTAAAAGGGGACAGATAATGAAGCAAAATGAAATGAGTACCTAGATCAATAGTTCAAGACAAAGCTCTGACAAAATCTTTTGAAATGATATAGAAAATACGACGAGGATAAGAGAGCATTAGTACTGATGAAAAAGAAACCATTCAGGAAAGGTCAACACTATATAATAGTCAAGGAATCAAACACACAAATTAGGGGCTCTACAGGAAAAAAATATTATGAAATTTACTCTATTTGCTATAATGTCATGATTTCACACCTAATGTTATCTCTCTCTCTCTCTCTCTCTCTCTCTCTCTCTCTCTCTCTCTCTCTCTCTCTCTCTCTCTCTCTCTCTCTCTCTCTCTCTGCAAACCTAAAGCGAAGACTTTTGATCTATAAATTTCAATTCCAACATATATAGATATTTATAAAATCCCATAAGCTGTTATGAAATACAGAGGGAAGCGGGACCAGAAGAAATATAGATACTGACGAACCGTAGAAAGAGACCCACATAATTCTAAATACTTTCCCCACAAGAAACCGATTGAGGTTTGGTGCCATTTCAGTCGATCGTCAGTTTTAATCGGAGCGAGCGAAGCTTTGTATATTCAATGGTCCATGTAAATAACTTCCTGGGTATCACCAACTTCATTATAAAACAAAAATTATTTAGACTCTGATCAAAGTAAGAAATGCATCTATTTCTCAGCGAAGAGTATGCCTCTATATATTTTTGATGTTCAAAATATTTAGTAATCTACAGAAAAGGCCTCCATTAGGATACTTTAGGCAGTTTATTTTTTAAAGGTTACATAAAAGTTAATGGAAATGGATAAAAAAGAGAGAAAAAAATAGTAAGGTATTGATTCATCAGGCGCTATTTTCTTGATCCTTTGATATCACCAGTTTAAGACTATATAATGTCAATAGTAATACAATGTAAATAGTTTTATTTGAAGAATTCTTATTCGTTATCTATCTACTCGTATTTCAACTGTTTCTATATGAACCTGGTGTATCCTGTCAGCTATTTTACAAATATCATTTCAGTAGTAGAAAAAAAGAAAAGAAAAAAAAATAAAACATTTTGAAAAAACATTAGTTTTTAATCCCAAGAAAAAAAGGGAACATTTAGGTTTCAAAAAATCACTTCATTGAGGGTAGTTTTGAAGACTTTCTTTTGGCTGTTAGTGTAAAAAAAAATAACTTTTTAACTTTTTAGAAAGTGATTTTGATGTACTCTTCTCAGGAAATGGAAGAAAAAATCTAAAGATCTAAACATCAATAAGGAATATATACGTTTAAAACATTTTGTATTGGGCTTAGAGTTTAAAAATTCCTGCAAATAATAATAATAATAATAATAATAATAATAATAATAATAATAATAATAATAATAATAATAATAATAATAATAATAATAATAATAATAATAATACATTTGAAACTCTCCCAGTTGAAGAGGGAAAATATGATTCACCCATAGACTATTTCAGATTATTTTCTACTGGTCAATTTTAGTATTCTAGTGAAGCTGGAATATCCCTCTAATAGCGTGATATGTTCGAAACCATATATATGGTACCCTGAGAGTTTGCTTACGGATAGTTTGCCTATGGAGAGTTTGCCTACCGGACAGTTTGCCTACCGGGCAGCTTGCCTACTGGACATTTTGCCTACAGACAGTTTGCCTACAGTTTCTTTATATAAAGTTTTTAATTAATAATGATAAAATTTTGATTAACCGGACTTTTCCTTTGTTATTTACATGTTGAAACGGCTATATATATATATATATATATATATATATATATATATATATATATATATATATATATATATATATATATATATATATATATATATATATATATATATATATATATATATATATATATATATATATATATATATATATATTTAGTTGGCTCTTAATTGATCTTACACTCATTAACAGATTACCAGTTGTTTTCCTTGACCGGGAAGTTGGGTATATTGGAAATTTCAATGAGCACATTTGCCTGTCTAGTAGGACTGGTAACAAACTAGACTACCCTACCTTCTCAATTATTTGTCTGTTATCTGTCGTCCCAGCCAAGTTGGGTATATTTGAAACTCCAACGATCACAGCGCTCAGTCAAGCAGGACTTCAATACCCTACCTTATTTCCTACAAGGGAACAGTGTGTGTCGTGTTGAATTATTCAACAAAGCTTTTATTTTAAAGTGTTTAAAAAGTGTACCTTGTTCACAGGTTTTTGTATGATAAATTTTGTATGATAAGTTGATATATTTTCATTCTTTTCTTTTTTTTTATTTTCTTTTTACGTAGCGATCCCCCGAGCACAGCCCGACTTATTGGCATTAACACTGTTGATTCAATCAAGAAAAGAGCGAGTTCGTCGGACGAGTGCACAGGATCTGTTATACAAAAAGAAACTACGCATTTTCCTCTGGATGCTGCAGGAGCCCTACCTAATAAAGAGGCTCTTTCACGAATGGTGCGATGACAAAGGATTGCTCCAGTCTCCAGATGGGAATATAATTACCGAAGAACTCAAAGTAACGACAAGAGGAGAACTTTTTTTTGGCACATGAAAACGAAAATCTTGAAATTGTAATTTGGACAACCCCGAAAAACCTTGACGTTCTTAAGAGCAAATTATATTTGTTTGGCGATGGAACATTTAATTCGGACCCTGATTTCCAACTTTACACTATTCATGCCATGCTAAACGTATAACGAACAGTGCCATTATTGTTCTGTGTCACAAAGCAAGAACGAAGCAACCTACGATGCAATTTGGACTTTCCTCAAGAACGAAAGAAATTTAAACCCCGCCTCGCTGAAGCTGGACTTTGAAAAAGCAGTGATGAATTCTGTCAAAAGACACTTTCCACATAGTCAAATCAGTGGTTGCCTATTCCACTTTGGGTAATGTATGTGGTGAAAAATTCAAGCCCAAGAACTTGCCAGTTGGTATACTGAAAGTCCCGAAAATGCAATGCTGATTAATCACTCTAAGCACTTGCATTTGCTCCTTTACAAGATGTGAGCGACACGTTTGAACAATTTGTGTCATCACTGGACGAGAAGACAGACAACATCCTGGGAGACTCTCTGAACTATTTTGAGCGCTACGTGGATTGGAAATGTGCAACAAGAATGAAAAAGACTGCACGTTTTTCCTCAAGAACTTTGGAATGTTCCCGAAAGAGTCTTACAAAATTTACCTCGTCCCAACAACTCGATAGAAGGCTGCCAAAGAGCCTTCGACTTACAGGTGGCCATAACACAACCAGCTTTGTGTCGACTTGTAGACCGATTGCGTAAAGAGCAAGGTGGCAATGCTAGAATTGCTTTGCCACCGATGAAGAAAAAGTACAAGAATATAAATCAATGACTGAAAGACTGACATCACTCTAGTTCTTAGGTTTCTTCGTAGCATTGCTCATAATTTATAAAAAGTTTTTAATTTATCTTTTCCTTTTAGACCTTGTTCTATTAGATCTAATTAAGTAATTCTTATTTAAATACAAATAAAAAAATTGTAGACGTGAATTTGCGGTTTTTTTTTTTTTTTTTTTTTTTTTTTTTTTTTTGTATATGGTAATTTCAACTCCAAGGTCAAAATGTCCAATAGGTAACCTGTCCGGTAGGCAATCTGACTGGTAGGCAAACTGTCCGGTAGGCAAAGTGTCCATAGGCAAACTGTCAGTGGGCAAACGGTCCGGCCACGAAATATATATATATATATATATATATATATATATATATATATATATATATATATATATATATATATATATATATATATATATATATAAACTTTCCTAGGAAATAAAGAAAAAATTTAACTTACAATCATAATTTGAAACTCTTTCCGTGGGTGTTCTAGAGTAAAACCTATCTGAAAAAAAAAAATTCCGTGAGTACCTATCCGTAAAAATTGGAAAAATTTTGAATGGGAAACATCTTCTGGAAAAGGTATGTTTGAAACCTTCTCTGCAGTTGTTAAAAGCGACATCTTTCCGTGAGAGTGGATTGAATTGGAACCTTCCCTGCAAAAATGAGGAAGATGTCGAGTTGAATATGAGTAGTAAGCTTGAAAACCTGCCCTATAGAATCTAAAGCAGAATCTATTCCTATAAAACCATGCATCGTTGAAAGCATCTAATGAAAACGGGTGTGGTTTAACTCTCCATAGTAGTAGTTAGATTAAAAAAACACTCCTTGAAAAAGGATTAAGTTTAGAACTTCATAGGAAATATGACAAATTTAGTACTTGGAAACATAAATTAGTACGATAGGTTTGAGATGATCCCTGTGAGTTTTTATGCCAAAAAAAAGAAAAAAAAAACAGAAGAAAAAAAATCCTTAAGAAGACAATTGCGGTGAAAGTTAAAAAAATAATATATATATATATATATATATATATATATATATATATATATATATATATATATATATATATATATATATATATATATATAAAGATATATATATATATATATATATATATATATATATATATATATATATATATATATATATATATATATATATATATATATGGAAATATCAAGAATGAAATCTTTCCTTTAACAAATTCAGCCACTAAGGGGGGCAAGCCAGGCTCAACTTGGTGCAGGTCCCAAGCCCGGGTAAATGGGGGAGGGTTGGCGGCAGGAATGGCATCTGACAATGAAAATTTAGACAAAACAACTATGATCAGTAAGTTTAATCAGAATGAAATTAATGTTAGGGCGTTCCCCTTAAGCAACACGTTGGGACCTCGCCTGATCCCTCCGAAAAATTGGCAATGGGTACCCAGTTGTGGGTGGTCTGGTTTAAAGAGGCAAGCTCAAAGGAAAATATCTGAAAAGAAGATAAGAGTAGCAATTCTGAATGTACGAACAATGGCTGGAAAAGGGCGAGGGCTGGTTGACCTCGTGAAGAGAATGAAGATTGGAGTGGTGTGTGTGCAGGAGACCAGGTGGAAGGGAAATAATGCAAGAGAACTAGGCACAGGTTGTAAATTACATTACACTGGAACAAATATGGAAGGAAGAAATGGAGTAGGAATAATGTCATCCAAAGAGTTGAATGAAAATTTGATTGGGGTGAATAGGAAAAAATTCAGAATTATGAGTTTAAAGCTAGGAGTGGGAGTAACAATAGTCAATTTGGTGTGTGCCTATGCCCCAAAAACTGGATGTAAAGAGGAGGAGAAGGATACATTCTGGGAGGAGATGGACCAGGAGCTTGGAATAATTCCTGCAAGGGAAAGGATAATTATAGGAGGAGATCTGAATGACCACTTGGGAATTAGTAGGGAAGGGATGGAGAGAGTGCATGGAAGTTGGGCTGTAGGTGAGAGAAAGGATGGGGGAGAAAGAGTGATTGATTTTACATTTGCTTCTGACCTTGCAATGATCAACACCTTCTTTGAGAAGACGATTAACAGACTGATTACTTACAGTAGTGGTGGCAGGGAGAGCCAGATACATTTGTTGTTGTGTAAGAGACACTATCTGACGAAAGTTAGAAATTGCAAGGCGATAAAGGGGGAGAGTGTAGCAATGGAGCACAGGTTAGTGGTAATTGATTGAAGTGTAAAGAATTGTAGAAGTAAAATGACAAGATTGGACCCAAACATTAAGTGGTGGAAATTGAAAGAGGAAGAACTGAAAGTCTTGTTTAAGGAAAGAATGCTGGAAGCAGCAAGGTTACAAGAATGGTGGACCGAAAATAGTAAAGTGATTCTAAGGATTGGCGAGAAAGTACTTGGAAAGTCATCAGGAAGAAGACCCACAAATGATAAAGAATCGTGGTGGTGGAATGACGAGGTGCAAGAACGGGTAAAACCCAAGAAAGAAGTAAAAAAGAAGGCAGATCTATCAGGACAAGAGCAGAATAAGTAAAAATATAAACAAGCAAAGAAAGAAGCAAGAAGAGCAGTAACAAAGGCAAAGGGAGAGACATTTAATGAAGTCTATAGAGAGATGGGAACATCCAGAGAGAAGAAAATATTATGAAATGCTGCATCTAAAGACCTGACACAGATAAGGCAAATAAAAGATAGCAATGGTATAGTTCTAGCAGAAGAGAATGAAATTGAATGAGGGTGAAAACTTATCTTGAAGGACTATTGAATGAGGAGAAATCGAGAACAGTATTTGAAGATGGACTCCCGAACGAGACAGTTACCGTGGGAGTGACTAGAAGGGAAGTAGAACAAGCAATAAAGAAGATGAAAAATAGCAAAGCTGCGGGACCGGATAATATACCAGTAGAGATATGGAAGAGTCTTGGAGAGGAAGGCATAGATATCTTGTGGAACTTGACGCAGAAGACCTTCAATCAGGAAAATATGCCAGAGAAATGGAGAAGAAGCCTAATCATTCCCATCTATAAGGGGAAGGGAGACATCCAGGAATGTGGCAACTACCGAGGCATAAAGCTGATAAGCCATACTATGAAAATGTAGAAGATCAGCGAGAAGAGACTCAGAGATCAAACTACAATTGGTGAGGAACAATTCGGATTCATGCCTGGAAGAGGGATTGTAGAAGCAATATTTGCTTTGAGGCAGATGATAGAAAACTTCGAGAGAAACAGAAAGGATTACATATAGTCTATATTGACATGGATAAGACATACGATCGAGTACCCTGTCAGGAACTGTGGAGATGTATGAGAGAAAAGGGAATCCCTGAGATATACGTAATAATCACCCAAGACATGTATGAAAGGGCAGAAGCAAATGTTAAGAGCAATACAGGCCTAACAGAAAGTTCCCAGTAAATGTGGGACTACATCAGGCATCTGCATTGAGCCCTTGCCTATTTGATTTGGTCATGGATGTAGTAACACAAGGTATTAGAGATCAGTCTACTTGGTGTATGCTTTTTGCTGATGATTATATAGTGTGTAGCACTAGGTGTGAGGTAGTAGAAGAGAAAGTGATGGAGTGGAGAAGATAAATGGAAAATAGAGGATTGAAGATAAGCAGGAAAAAGGCAGAGTATTTTAGATTGAAAAATGGCGAGAATGAGGAAGAGATTGAAAAGGGTTGAAAATTTCAGGTATTTAGGATTAACAGTTGCACAGGATGGTGACTTGAGGGAAGAAATAAACAACAGAATACAAGCAGGATGGAAGAATTGGAAAAAGTACTTGGGGTACTATGTGACAGGAAAATAGGGGTTAACTTGAAAGGTAATGTACACAAAACAGTTGTGAGACCGGCAATGATGTATGGAGCAGAAACGTGGGCAATAAAGAAGCCAGAAGAGAAGAAGATGGATGTGGCGGAGATGAGAATGTTGAGATTGATGTGTGAGGGGACAAGAAGACATAAGATACGGATCAAGGTAATTAGGGGTAACAAAGTAGTTAGAAAACTATCAGATAAGATCCAAGAAAGTAGACTGAGGTGGTATGGTCATGTCATGAGAAGAGATGAACAGTATATTGGGAGTAGAGTGATGAAAATGGAGGTACAGGGAGCGAGAAGTAGAAAGAGACCAAAGCGAAGGTGGGTGGACTGTATTAAGGATAACCTTCGATCAAAGGGATTAACCGAAGATGAGGTGTGGGACAGAAGTACATGGAGAATGCTGACCAGAAACATCGACCCCCACATAGAAGTGGGAAAAGATGGAGACAAAGAAGAAGAAGAAAACTTCCCTTGAACAGGAGTAGGATAGAAACATTTCCGCAATTGATTGGTTATGAGAAGGGATTGTGTAGAAACCTTTCAATAAAAAAAGGGAAAAATGGAGGGGGATAGAATCCCTTAGAAATGGAGTAGGTATAAAGCATACCCTGTAGTGGGTGGAGTTGAAAAATTCCCCTGATAAGCGAATGTTGTTGTAACCTTCTCAGGAAAAAGAGGAAAAAAAATGTAAAGTTTAAAGAAAAAAAAACTTGGAAGAGGCACATTTGAAGTTTTCTTAATGGGGTAATCTCCACATAGGGTAAGATTAAAAAAAGAACGCATTCAAAAGGATTGCTTCAAATTCAAAGGAAAGAAGGGAGTTGAAAACTTCCTATAATTGGGTCACTTCGAAACCTTCTCTTGATGGTCAGTGTCAAAAACAATTGCTTTGAAAACTTCCTAAGAAAGGAGAGAAATTGTAGAATTTGAAGAATACCTTGGAAAGGGATAGTTTTTTTAAACTTTTCCTTTACGGTTTGCAGGTCAAAAACATCATTTGGAGAGGGGCAGTGACTTAAAAATTATTATCTAAATAAAAAACACTGAATGAGTACTATGTCACTAATATATTTAGCAAATAGTTCAGGACAAATATTTTGCTAAAAAAAAATCATCATAAAAGATGACATTCATAATATTAGAACAAACAACCATATGGAAGAAAAAAGGAAAAAAAAATACTATTAAATAACACAACACGCAATAAATATGGTAGCGTTTCGTACTCAATAATAGGTAGCTATTATAAGGTGAATTCCTTTGGAATCACGGAGATCGCAATGCAGAGACAAAGACGGGAAACAAGAAATGGAATTTCGTTTAGGTAAGATCTATTTAACGAGCCTCTTTTGCTGCACCCCATCAAAATATTCATGAACTTCCCGCTTCTTCAAACCTGAATTAGTAGCCCTCGAGAATTTAGAGAGAGAGAGAGAGAGAGAGAGAGAGAGAGAGAGAGAGAGAGAGAGAGAGAGAGAGAGAGAGAGAGAGAGAGAGAGAATAAAGTTGACCAGAGAAATTTAAAGAAGTAAACTGTTGCTCAGCTTGGTAAGTTGTAATGACAATCCAATTATATATATATATATATATATATATATATATATATATATATATATATATATATATATATATATATATATATAATATATATATATATCTATATATATATATATATATAATATATATATATATATATATATATATATATTATATATAATATATATATAAATATATACATTACTATTATTATTATTAATAACCAAGCTACAACCCTAGTTGGAAAAGCAAGATAGTATAAGCCCAAGGGCGCTAACAGGGATAAATAGCCCAGTGAGTAAAGGAAATAGGGAAATAAATAAATGATAAAAAGGAATTAACAATAAATCATTCTAAAAACAGTAACAATATCAAAACAGATATGTCCTATATAAATTATTAACAACGTCAAAAAAAGATATGTCATATATAAACTATAAAAAGACTCATGTCAGCCTGGTCATCATAAATACCTTTGCTTCAACTTTGAACTTTTGAAGTTCTACCGATTCAACTACCCGATTAGGGAGATCATTCCACGACTTGTAACAACTGGAACCAAACTTCTTGAATACTGTGTAGTATTGATCCTCATGATGGAGAAGGCCTGGCTATTAGAATTAACTGCCTGCCTAGTATTACGAACAGGATAAAATTGCTAGGGAGATCTGAATATAAAGGATGGTCAGAGTTATGAAAATTCTTGTGCAACACACATAATCAACTAATTGAACGATGGAGTCAAAGATTAATATATAGATCAGGAATAAGAAATTTAATAGACCGTAAGTTTCTGTTCAAACAGTATTAAGAATTAAGAATCAGCAACTGAACACCAGACAGGAGAACAAATACTCAATACAGGTTTGAATGAAAGAATTAAAACAATTCTTTAGAATAAATTGTTCACCGAAAATCTTGTAAGACTTACTAAAGAAGCCATTTTTTTGTGCAATTGAAGAAGACAAAGACCTAATGTTTTTCTCAAAAGGAAATTTTCTGTCGAGAATCACACCTAGAATTTAAGTCATACAAATTTAAAGAAACATTATCGATACTGAGATCTGGATGTTTAGGGGACACCGTCCTTGACGTATTTACAATCATACTTTGAATTTTATTAGGACTCAACTTCATACCCCATAATTTGCACCATGCACTAATTTTAGGTAAATCTCTATTAAGGGATTCACTAACCCTAGATCTACATTTAGAGGATAGAATTGATGCAAAGAGAGTAGCATCATCTGCAAATGCAACAAGTCTTGTTTTCTAGGCCCAACCACAATGTCATTTATATATTATGAAAAGTAATGGGCCAAGAACACCACCCTGTGGAACATTGGATATCTCATTCCTATACTCCATATGGTGCCCTTCAACAACAACTCTTTGTGATCTAATTACTTAAAAAATCAATAATAATGCTAAGTAACGACCCACCCACTCCAAACTGTTTGAGTTTGAGAACAAGGGCCTCATGATTAATACGGTCAAAGGCAGCACTAAATATATATATATATATATATATATATATATATATATATATATAATATATATATATATATATATATATATATATATATATATATATATATATATATATATATATAGTATATTTAATTATAGATACATATATATATATATATATATATATATATAGTATATATATATATATGTGTGTATATATATATATATTATATATATATAATATATATATATATATATATATATATATATATATATAGTATATATATCTATCTTTATATATATATATATATATATATAATATTATATATATATATATATATATATATAATATATATATATATATATATATATATATATATATATAGCTATCTATCTATCTATACATATATCTATCTATATATATATATATATATATATATATATATATATATATATTATATATATATATATATATATATACATATATATATATATATATATATATATATATATATATATATATATATATATATTTATATATTAGACTACCATCACTGCCGTACCTAACTGCTTTGCCACCACTTTTTGGCACACTATCCTATAGTACCTGTAGTGGTGATGCGTTGGTTGCTTGCCGGGGCAGTGTTGCACTGATGGTGCTGCCCTCAGCTATGGCACGGTGTTTTCTTCAGATAGCTTGCCGTTTGTTTACCGCCGCCCTAGGCACTTTTGCTCCTTACCATGTTGTAGTTACTAGCAGCAGAGCTAGTACTAGTCTGTAGGATTGGTTGACTGTGCCAGCACCTTAGGCCACATAGGAGGCTGGAGGAAATGCTGTTACCCCCCCCTAGTGCTGCGGTACTTCCGGCAACGGCTGGTACATCTATGGTACATGTCTAACGGCTTTGTAGACATCTCTCGACACCTTATACTCTTCCGTAGTACCCGTACCGGCGAAAACCTTAGACCGTTATATCTAATGGCACTATTGCCACTGACAGCATTGCCGTTACTGGCGGCAGGGTTAGTATTGGTCAATGGGAGTGGATATCTGCACCAGTGCCTTAGAGCACAGAGGACGTTGGAGGCAATATCATTCCCCCCAGGCGTTGCTGGTACTTCTGGCAATGCCGGTACCTGTAGGGTACCTGCCTTTTTGTCTTTTTTTCTGAGTCCGTCTTACCTACATTAAGATGTTTTCTCTACTGGCTGTAGGTTAATTCAACTACAGATTAACATAAAGGCCTTTACTCCTTCAACTTTTGAGGCTTCCTTATGTATGATGGGCCTGAAATCTCCTTTTAACGAAAGTTTTTTTAGGGTCCCTGCATGGAAATAACCACTACATATGGTTATTGGGTTTTCTACCAATTTGTCCATATTCCTCTGAAGGTGTGAATTGGATATTTGGGTGATAACTCTATAGGCTAGTTCCCATTCCCGGGGTCTTCCCTAATTGAGGTTATCAACTTGTTGTTATAGCTCTACAGTTGCTATAGACTCTTGCTCATTAATCGATGCATCGATTGCATAAACTATTCAGTTTATCCCTTTGCTTTATTAATTGCCCATTTCTCTGCGTAAATATGGGAGTGATGGTTCTTTTCATGAACACCTCCCCTAATCTTTCTTTGGTCCCATAGGCCACGGACTTTTAAGGAAGTTATTTTTTCTAATCTCACCTTCTTCAATAGGGGAATGGACATTTCGTACTTTATCTCCTCCTTTCTCACCAATTGCATTTACACACAATTTGGGGATTACTATTCCCTCTAATGTTAAAATGGAATGTTAATAACACATTTATTTAAGCTTTGATGACTGTTAGAGGACGTAGTGCTCATTTAAACCTTTTTTCTCCTCACAAACAGTGACTATGACTGAGATGCACTGTTGAGT
>NC_090729.1:26162904-26165404 GCF_036898095.1 Palaemon carinicauda | reverse complement strand
TGAATATTTATCTTTATGTTAACGTTCTTAGAATATCTTTTTTCTTTTTATATTGTTTCCTCACTGTGCTGTTTTCCCTGTCGGAGCCCCTTGGATCATGGCATCCTGCTTTTCCAACTAGGGATGTAGCTTAGCAAGTAATAATAATAATAGTAATAATAATAATAATAATAATAATAATAATAATAATAATAATAATAATAATTAGGGACTTATTGAATTCCTAAGAAAGTTGGCACATCACCTTATAAACCAACAGTCTCTTGGGATTGCGATGAATAGACCATTTTCTAAGCCATTATAAGGAAGTTATTGATAATGAAGATAAAAGCAACTCTGATAGATGTAAGATAAAGTTGAATAATGCTTATGATGGTTGAAATACAATTTGTCTCTAGCAAAGATTAAACTATGAATTATTTAAAAATTAAATTTTCATCATATAAATCTAAATATATTATATTGACTCTAATTTCTCTTCATATATTATCTTTTTACTGAAAAATTCCTAATGATTCCAATTCCTTGAAACCTACATGATGTACAATGATAATTATTTTTATTCAACTTTTTCCAATTGCTGCCCATTAAACCACTTACTCCTGTAGGTGATGTTTTGTTAAGTTTTCTTTTGCAGTATTTCTCTCTCTATGTTTATTTGAATAATAAAACATACTGCATTTATCAATTTGAAGGTTGTCAAAGATTAAATATACATTTATGATATATTTCCCAACATTCTAGAGTCACTTCTGCAGGCAGTAGGTCAGGGTAAATGATTTATATGTTTGTTTCAGGATCGCTTTTAAAAATGGAGTTTCATTGCGAGGCAGAGAGAATGGGGAGGATTTATTGAGATGAATTAATTTCATATACTCTCCTCTTCCGTTCATCAAGAAATGAATTTCATTTTGGATATTTTGGATAGATTTTACAAGGAAAATCTGAATTTTTTAAAATAGATATTAAAATTTATTGAGATATATAGGATTATAGAATATTGAAGTACCATATTCTGAAGAATATTGCGGCTAGTATCGAGAAAAAAGGATAAATATCTGTACATTTATAAATTCCAAATATTGTAACTATGGTATACCACTCTATCATTCATACAAACTTATTTTTAAAATTCTATTTTGAATAAAAAAATTACAATACCTGTAGGATATGATAATGTTAAATGAAAGAAAACTGTATAAGGTAAATCAAAGCATAAAAATGTATTTCATGGACACTGACCTGCTAGAAAAAGGATATATTTTGTTAGCGAAGCGATCCCCCCCCCCCCCAAAAAAAAAGAACAAAAAGTAAAAAAAAAAAATAGTAGCCAATGACCTAGTAATATAGAAAAAAATATATTTTTTTTTATTATTATTCGAAAAACAGAATATACAATACTTTGTCTACATAACAAATAAATATAAAAAGCCAATAAAGAGCTAAGTCCTGCTATGGTTAACATATTTGACAAATCAGTTATTTTAAAATACAATGTATATTATATTGAAAATACAATTATTTCAAAATACGATAAATAGTATATAATGTGCAATAAGACAATAAACCTTTAAAAATGCAAATTAAAGCATACTTAAACATATGATTGATTTTTTAATAACAGAAAAAGTTTCAGTAGAAGCATTAAAGAATCGGAAATATAAATAATAATAATAATAATAATAATAATAATAATAATAATAATAATAATAATAATAATAATAATAATAATAATAATTGATTAGTGATAGATTAATAGATTTGATTGAATCTTACCATATAATATTAGATAAACTTAATTTAATTTTGTGTGTTTATTTCCATTAAAATAGGAAAGACGTTGGAACGTTAGATTAATACTGAACTTTTCTATTTCATCAAAAGATAGTACTTTTTATGTACTACGTTATACATTGTCATTTTCTTTGTAAATGCAAGCAAATATTAAATGCAAGAAATGTTTATTTAGTTTAAAAAATACAGCTTGTTTTTAGGACAATGGGAGATTCTTTGAACATGAATTAAGATAAAAGAAAAAAAAATGAATAATCAATCTTTGACCTTGATGTCTAAAGTGAAAATCCAAAAGGGTCAAGTATATGAAAAATATTCTGGCAAAATGTTGAATCATGGTTACTGAGAATTATACTGTTTATCTGGAATAAGGATTTACTATTTATTTTTTGAATATAATATAATTTTAAACCTTGAAAGATAAAGTTAAATATAAGATAGCTCATATGATTTAAATATCTTATTCTCCTTTTCATCTGAAAAAAAATGATAAATTATATTGCTCAACATTTAGATAGAAAAATATTACATCCTGAAACATTTTACTTCTTCTAATGAATATTATTTTTCTCAATTACTCGAATATCAGAAATGAATATGGAAATATAAGTCAATGACTAATAACTAAAATATCAAATAACATGGATAGAAGTCATACCTTTAATAAATAATTTGTAGATTTTCCTATTGAATAAACTTACTTCAA
>NC_090729.1:26150404-26152904 GCF_036898095.1 Palaemon carinicauda | reverse complement strand
TCATGCACAAAATTTCCCTCCCTTCTTCTCGTAAGCAAAATATAAAATATAATTTTCTATAAAAAAGTTCTCCTGAGGTGCATTCAGAAATGACAGATAACTCTCTGATTCCCCCTTTAATCACTGCTCGCACTCTTTCCACCCATTCCTCTTCTTCTGTCCCTCTTGGACTTCTTTTATGTCCCAAGCTCCCAAGTCTACCAAACCCGCATCATCAGGGCATTCATTCTGGGCACCCATGGTCCTGTCCTCTGCCAACCATAGACATTCACTTTCACGGCTTGTATCTCTCTTTTTCTCTCTCTAACATCTGCAACTCTCTCCCTCTCTCTCTCCGCTACCATGTTCCGTTTGTTCCTCAGGAAAACTTTCTCTATTTTTATGGGAGTTTTCAATACATTGGTTACGTTCTTTGTTCCTCTTTTGTGCCCTAGTTGTTACTCCTATTAATGTACCTCTAGAGAGAGCATCAGCTACCTTGTTAGCTCTACTTTGTATGTGGTGAAAATCCTCTGTATTAAACTCTAACAATCTCTTTATCCATCTCGCTTGTTGAGAGGTCAAATAACTTTGTCGATACAAATCACGTAAAGGGTGATGATCACTTTGCAACTCAATCAACTGACCTAATAAAAAGAAAAGATGCTTCTCTAGAACCCTTAGAATAGCCAAAAGCTCTTGATCGAATGTACTATAATTCATTTCTTCCCCTTTCAAAGCCCGGGAAGCAAAACGAGTGGGTCAATCTCAGCCTTTATCATCTCCTTGAGAAGCCACGCAACCAATAGCTACATTATTCGCATCTGCTGTCACTAAAACGGGCGATCAAATCTAGGATATGTGAGTAATTCATTGCTAGTTAAAGCAGCTTTTAAATGGTTAAAAGCCTTTTCTTCTTCCCCTCCCCAGTTTATTAATCCTAGTTTCTTCAAAGCATCTAAATGTCTCGCTATCTCTCCAAAACCTCTAATGAATTTACGATAATACCCAGCGAGCCATTGGAATCCAGCTATTTCCTTAAAGTAAAGTGGCCTGGAGATATCTCTAATAGCCGCTACTTTACTGGGGCAGGGTTGGATACCTTCTGGGGTTATTACGTGACCTAAAAATTCGACCTGTTTACAGAAAAATTTGCACTTTGACAAATTTATTTTCATACCATTACGTCGCAATGCTTTTAAAACTTTACGAATATTATTATTTAGTTCTTCAGCACAGTGAGGATACAAAATAAGAAAAAACATTCATTATTTTAAGAAAATTAACATAGAAATACATTTATAATATATATTCTTCAGTGACAAAACTTCCATCTTCACTCTATAGAAATGACTTGGAACATTTTTAACACCCAAAGTAAGAAAATTAAACTGAAAAAGATGATCGTTAGCTATAAATGGCGTTTTACATTTACTGTCTTCCTGAATGGGTATTTGATAGCTTCTAGATTTTAAATCAACAGCTGTAAAATATTTACTATCCCGTACCTTCACAAGCAATTCTTCGATCGAAGCCAATGAAATGCATTATCCTTACTGACTCCATTCAACTTCCTATAATAAACACACAATTTCACAGAGCCATTCTTTTTCGTAACAGCTACAATTGGAGAAGCCCAGGAAGATTCCCTGTCCTCGATTATCCCTTGTTCCTTTAATTTATTAGTTCCCTCCCTATCTCTCCCCGGAAATTAATGGGTACCTTTTAAGGACTTGACCTAATGGGGTCCACCTGACCAGTTTCAATGCTAAAGGGAAATCAATCAATCCTCCCGGGACGTTCATCTCCAATTGCATTTACATTG
Source organism: Palaemon carinicauda (assembly GCF_036898095.1). Lineage (NCBI taxonomy): Eukaryota > Metazoa > Arthropoda > Malacostraca > Decapoda > Palaemonidae > Palaemon > Palaemon carinicauda. The sequence continues at coordinate 26,151,100 of NC_090729.1, read as the reverse complement.
AAAAATTATTGACAATGTTACGAACTACAGGTTGATATTCTGACGGACATATTTTCGTGCTTGCATAACCAAATTCTCAGTGCGTTTGTCTGTGCGGGTTGGAGTTGTAGCTCCCCACATCCCATTATAAGCAATTTCGTATAACTCTCATTAACACACTGAATCACTTCCTAAAAGGACTATTTTATTTGACAAACTAACTATCGTTATATCAGCTCTGTTCTCTTTTATTTCTGTCAACCCCTCTCATATCATATGGGCCCAATTGTCATGGGGTTTAACAACGACCTTGGTTCGTTCCGCAATAGGGTGACACAGGGTCACAGATATGCTCGTAAGTGTCTGGGGAGACAACACTTCTCCTCTCTGAGGTACAGGTGTTACCTTTCTTACATGTTTCTCTAAGCTCATATAAGCACTTACCCCCTCAAGACTTTCTATCGGCAAAATATACCATCCTGCTTTTACTGTTATTGTATCTTTTCACCCAAATATGCCTATTTGATTAAAAGAAAAAAAATTCTTAAAATCACCTCGATTCCTGGAATTCCAAAGGTGGGCAAGACAAAAAAAAATCATGTCTAAACTTCACAGACCCTGCCTGAAAGTTGATGACTGTTGTATGGTTTATGTGTATATTATTTTCTTCTTGCATGTCAAGAACAATGGGCGCTGCCGAATATAATGAGTTTGATG
>NC_090729.1:26137904-26142904 GCF_036898095.1 Palaemon carinicauda | reverse complement strand
TAAAACTACTGAGTTTTATAGTCCCGCACGAAATGTAAGTAGGTTATATCAATTCGCTTTCATAAAGGTTGTATTTATTTGTACAGAATCAGGGCATTTGGTCTATTCATAGAAAAATAATCAAATACCTGGCAATTCGCATCTAAGTTAGTCAACATCTAACCCAATAAGTATTTAAATGTTTGTAGCTCATGCAGAAAGCTCCAGTTCTCTTGATTACACTTACAATCCAATTCCCATCTTCACCATTTCTTCTTTTATATTTCTTTTCCTCTTTAATATTTGTATCTAGATAGAAATATGTTACTATGATTAAATATTTTCTTATTATATACGAATAAACTATTTTTAATGTTTCTATTTACGAATTTTATCTTCGCGTATATGAAATTATAATTGAACTACAACATACATAAAATTGAGGTATGCCATTTTTACTGTTATATTTAACATGCATCATTGAATGATCACTGAAAAAGTCATACACGAAATCTTACCATACACGTTTGTACAAATTCCCTTCCTTCCCTCATTCGCTGATCCAGTTTTCATCAGTTCTTGCAATGTTTAAAGTTATACTCTCATTCATTATGCTGATACCTCTATATAACATGTTTTTTTACGAAATGAGAAGGATATGTGTATCTCCCTTTGATATACAATAAGTTACCTTCTTTTGATAGATTCTACCACAATACTAATGGTAACACTTATCACGAGTCGTCCTTAGACGATGAAATCATAGTTACCTTAAGTTTCTCAGAATATATATTTTGACTGACCACTGTGAAGAAATCTCCAAAATATGATCAGATAATGATCCACATAATTCCCAAGAAATTAAAAAATTGATTATTGTTTATTACTTCTAAAACTTTTCTTATAAATAAATGATGATATATTCCTACACAACAGGAAAATACTGCAGTTTTATATCTGCATTTCATAAATTAGATTTTTTTTTCTCCCGATTTCTGATAAAATGTCGTATTTCGTTATTGTGACACAAAATTCTAGTCTCTTGAAATATAAGACTATTTTTTTTCCATGAAACTGTGTTATTCTACGGTACTAGATAATCCTTTGCATCCAAAATCTGAAAATTTTGATATGCATACAAAAGTTCATTATATATATAAACTGGTGTTATTTGCCTGTTATATACGAACAATGATACTTAGATTTGTTAACAAATGGTATAAGCGCTCTTTAAATTATTTATTATATCTCACAATCACCAAATTATGAAAGATATTTGACTTCCATAATATATTTACATATCTACAACACGTGATAGGCTGTTTTGACTGTGTCCAGTATTACTGATGTCGGAAAATACAATTATCTCATATTGAAAAGCAGAAAAGTTCTTATTTATACTGAAGTAATTTAGGATCTCCTATCAAACTACTGAATCTGTAAAATCACAAGAACGGATCACAATCTTGTTTTCACTTCTACCAAAATGTCTTAAGTGCTTTCAGGTGTCCGGTTCGTTCAACATGCATGCAATATCTCTTTGAAGGTTGTCCCTCGTAAGTGCTCTGCGTTGACAGGAGATATTGCCATTACGTGATATCGAGACTTGATCCCTTTTACCCAGCTGATGAACAGCTAAAGTGACTGGAGGATTTGACGTTCCATTACTTATTATGATCATTATCTGTATGAAATGCTTTTCTGCAGTAGTTTTGTTTAACGTGAACGTGATATTTTATGGATAAGATTTTTATTATTCAGAATTATATATTTTTTCTTCCTTAAAAAAAAAAAGTTATCTACTTGTCATCTATCATGTTGTCTGAAAAACCTGATTTTCCTTGAAATAAAAAGATTTGTCTTATAAAAAAATAAAAGCTATGTAGTTTCCTTACACATTAAACAATATCCATGAATATTTCAGAATTGGTTTTGTAATAGCCTGTAAACCGGTTGTGATGCTAAAATTTATACATCCAATGTTTTTTTTTTTTTTATTTCTTAATACAGAAATAAGATCTAAACTAAGAACTTTTTATAAACATACGGAGGTTGAATAACAAACACTTGGTTTTCATGGTATAAAAGATAATAATATATATGTGCGTACTTTCTCTTCCCCATGTTAAACGGGAATTGTATGAGGGAGTTTTGCAATTAAAGTTGAAAAAATTACATATTATCTCTTTAGAGATCCACAATAGCAGTAGAAACGACCAAAAACAGGCTTTGCATATGAATTAACATGAGGATGGCATAATGCCTATTACCCCTATGACCCTAAATTTAGATCTTTAAAATCTATATAATTGCTGTCCCTTCCTCTTCTCTAGTTACTGAACTTTATTTCATTTATATCATGTACTATATCAAGCGCACTTATTTTACTGATTAGTCAATATCATATTTACGGAGTATAACCATGAAAAAATAAAGATCCTACATTAAAACAAAGTATATTTAAAAAATGATGCTGCTGTATATAGTCCCTCTTTGCCTTATTCTCAATTTATAAGAAAAAAACAAGGCTTTCTTATTTCATAAACGGCTTCATGGCCCCATCACCAAGCCAGAGATTCATATATTATTCATTCAAGAGAATATATATATATATATATATATATATATATATATATATATATATATATATATATATATATATATATATATATATAAGCTGGATTACGTCTCACTTAAAGCGATCAGAACTTCATAAATATGAATATAGTAGGTAATGAATTAAAAATAAGGAGGGGAGAATAGTTTTTAAAACCTAAACTAAGATGATATATATATATATATATATATATATATATATATATATATATATATATATATATATATATATATATATATATATATATATATATATATATATATATATATATATATATATATATATATATATATGAAGATAGCAAACTAATGTTCAGTACCCTTTTCAATTTCAGTTCTACAACACATCACTTTTGCTATGTAAAATTAAATCTTTTTGGAATCACACCTTCAAGTTTCCATTCACTGAATATTAAGCTTTATGCAAGAGGAGATGGGTGAGGAGGTGCGCTTATGAAATTTATCTATTAGTTTGTATCGGTATGTAAAAATATGATTTTGCTTTAAAAAGTAATATATTTGCGTAACTCTTATTATATAACCAGCTTCTGAACTTGTGCTTTCATCACTCTACTATTCATAGATATCGGTATAAAGCTTTTTGACAGAAATTTCCCGATTACATTCCTTTTGTTAATAATTGCGGAAAATGGAGGGTTGGCTCTTATTTAAGAGATCAGAGCATCGAAGGATTCCCCATCACCTTCACCTGACGATAGATGGAGGAAGTGGGTTTACGTGTACAAGAATTATATTTCGACAGCAACAGGGTGATAATAACGAGACATTTTTTTCCTTGAAGTTAGACATGCAGAACCTTTTTTTTTTTTTTGTCATCCAAAATGTTTTTTCGATTTTATCAACATATAATAACGTAATATTTTGCTTTTCCTAATCAGAATATTTCTGTTTACACCTGATGGCAATAGAGTGATCATCGCACCTTTAGCTTGTGGAACGGAACTAGCCTAATGCAAATTTATGGAAAAATTATCACCGTGATATTAAATTAATATTTTCGATGGTTCTCGTACTTACTACTGAACAGATCTATTGAACATTCAAATTAATTCATATACACGCGGAGAAGCCCCAGCGTTGAAGTTATCTTATTATTTTGAGTTCTAGTATTTATTACTCCTAACCGTGTGTATCCAGATGACTTAATCCACAGCCTCTATGTGAATAACTCGTGTTTCCAGATTCTTATTAAGTATATCGTTGAGAGAGAGAGAGAGAGAGAGAGAGAGAGAGAGAGAGAGAGAGAGAGAGAGAGAGAGAGAGAGAGAGAGAGAGAGAGAGAGAGAGAGAGTTTTAAAATACTATAGAATAACATATTTTAAGTCCGGTACGGCACTCATTACTTCGAATATGATAAGAGATATAAATCTTGAAGCTATTTCCTCGATTTTTCTTTCCATTACATCGAGCTTTCCGACTGCACTACGTCCATAATCATGTCAGACTATAGCCATAGATAACATCACGTCAAAACTCTATATACAATAATATATAGATGATCACAGCACTTCGTAAATATGGTATAATTGTCAGGTAGATTACTGGTAATAGGTAAGGAACCAAAGGTTACTGGCTGAAGTTGAGAGTACTAAGATTAACTTCTTATTTAAGCAAGTAGGTATTTAACAAATTAAAAGATATAGTTCAGATAAATTAAAATACTAAATATCATCAATTGATTCTTATAGTTTTAATAATAATAACAATAATAATAATAATAATAATAATAATAATAATAATAATAATAATAATAATAATAATAATAATAATAATAATAATAATAATAGCAACTACTAAAGCACTCAGAGAGTGCAGACTTACTCCACGGCAGCTAATTTCTTAAAACCAGCTTGCAATTCAGGAAAATAATTAGGATGTCTGGGCTTATTAGAAGGCTTTGTGACAACCTTGTCCATAATTGGTGTTAAGGTTAGAGTTGAGTTGATCTTAACCTTAACTTTGACCTAACACTTTCAAAATTTAATCACTTCCCTGTCCTAACATCATGATTAATCCCTGGAAGTCCCAATATTCTATGAGTAAAATTTTGTCCAGGAAGTTATTTAGAAAAAATCCAATAGTCAACGACGCACGGACAAACAGAAAAATAGGGGCAAGAAAATACCCTCTTCCCATCCTCGTAAGCGGGGTTAATAATAATAATAATAATAATAATAATAATAATAATAATAATAATAATAATAATAATAATAATAATGATAATAATAAGAATAATAATAATATTTAATCATCATCATCATCATCATGACTATTATTTCAGCAGTAATCATCTTCACTTCTTTTAACATGACAGCATCATCATAAAGCACTGATCGATACTCTCTCTCTCTCTCTCTCTCTCTCTCTCTCTCTCTCTCTCTCTC
>NC_090729.1:26130404-26135404 GCF_036898095.1 Palaemon carinicauda | reverse complement strand
CAAAAATATTATTTACATTAAATTCATAAATCAAATCAGAAACACGCATTAATAATCATATTACTTGTAAATGATTTTTTATTATAGTAGGTATATCTTCATAATCTAATTCTTACAGATGCATTTTTGTTCATTAACAGAATGGTGGCCAAACGTAAGAGGCAATAGGATCTCTCCTTCGCTGTCATTTGGGAGCATTATTTTATTGATATTATTATACATTAAAATCTTATTATTTTAATTAATTGCCGCTTCTACCCAGGATCTTTTTTTATTTGTTGGCAGTATTCTCATATACATTAGTATTTTTAAAGGTTTCTTTTTGTTTGCATTAGTATCATTCATTATTTATATTTAATACGAGGAAATCTATACCTTACTTATAATCCTATCCCAGTGACGCTAATAAGTTCAAAATTGTCGTAAACTTCCAACCTTAAGAATAACTTTGAACATTTCCTCCTACGCTGTAAGATATTGAGTAGTGGGATCAGTGCCTGGTGGTAAATAATTGGCAATCAGGAGAGAAGCATACCACCTGATTGCATTATTCCTGATCTAGTATGCCTTTCACTTTATTATAAATGTCACCAACTTAGCCTGATGTCATGAGAAACTCTTATTGACACATGTAAACATGGAAAAAGAAAATGGTATCAAAATTTTGAAAGTTATTCTATCTTGACAACAATAAATATTTGTAATATTAGTATGTGATATATGTACGATGATGGGGAATGTACAAAGATTGAAGACATCATTTTTTTTTTTAATTTCATATAACATTACAACTGAACCTATTAGAAAAAAAAACATATGATAATGCTCCCATGATTTATGTATCAGTTACCTGTTGAGGAGAATACTATAATTTTAGACGAGTTTAGATTTACACGTCATTATACAAAATCATATTTGATTATTTTCTTGGAATAGATATTGTTAGATGAATGATAACTAGGGATGTTTCGCAGATTGTTGTATTAATGGAAACACTTGCATTCGTTCAGTTTCTTCAATCAAATATTGCCTTTCCATTTTTCCCAAGTACGATAGCAGTTTCTGACATTATTGTATTAAGGCGGGTACACACATGCGAACCGAACCTTGTATTGTAACCAATTCTTGTAACAAAAACGCAAGTGTGGACGGTTCCTCGAACCCGAACCCTGAACCCGCTCGGTTCGAGGCTCGGTTCGCCCTCCGTCCCGGCAATTGTCGGTTTTTGGGCCCCGAATCAAAGGGAGGTCTCTTTGCACGTTACGCAACGTGTGGACGGGACCTATATTGCACGCGTATCAACAGAGGTGGCTGAACTTGACACCGACTATGAATAAGGCCGTCCATAGAAGAGTCCCTTGTTTTGGTCAGTCAGTACGTATATGAGTACCATGGCTGATTGGAGTGAGGAAGAGGTCCTTCAGTTTATTAGTTATTACGAAGAAAAGACTTTACTGTGGAATCTCATGTCAGCGAGTAATTCCCGACCACTGTATTCTACCCTTCAAGTATATAACCTTGATTGCCACCATCTTCTTTTATTTCGCTTCATTTCCGTTAAATAATGTATATAAATATACGCGACAGCTGTTACTTGCATGGTGGCCACCGTCGGTAAACAACCCGGACAGACTGATGATCGCAGTGGATTTCAATGAAGTTACGTGCTTAACGCGGTTACGGTTCGTCCTCAACATTTTGACACCTTGTAACCGTATATGCGTAACACAGTTACGCATACAAGGTTCGGTTCGCGTGTGTGTACCCACCTTTACAGCTTAGCTGGCTCTTAGGTAATGCCTTGCTCAGTTTGACAAATTTCTTACAATGCAAATACTTTGAACGTGTTCTTAGATGTAATTTCCAGTTCAAGTTTGTATTTATCGGTCCTGGACATTACGTTAGAAAGTTGCCTGTTTGTGTTGATTTCTGGTTTCACGTTTTTTGTGTTATGTGAATTATATTGATTCTTTTTTTTTCAGGTTATACGTTCCATGTTTGCTTTGATTACCTTGTCACTCTTGGGCTCCCTTAGCAATATAATAATTCATCTTATTTTAATGCAGTTGTTATGTTTTTGAAACAAATGGAATCTGACTATTTAACAGGTTAGTGTTTAGTTATTTGGCTTAAATGTTCATATGTTAGCCCTGACGATTGGTTAGATGGATTCCAAAATACCTGATTGTAGAATATATATATATATTTTTGTAATCTTTACTTTCTTGGCATATCCACCCCGGTTCGGAATCAACTACTGCAATACCTAAAGCATTGGCATAATCAAATTAATCTTGGAGGCTAAATGAAAAAAAAATTAGAAACGAACACCCTTCCTTTTAAAACCTGTTGAACAAATATGAAAAATATTATTAACAAGTTATTCGTCTAATATATGCTAGATATCATAAGGTTGGAAATCTTGATAAATGTTCAGGGAATTTCTAGGTAAAACATTTACGGCCTAGATGTAAAAAAAAAAGAAAAAAAAATCTCCGAAATAGTAATTCCTTAGGAAAAAAGAAGAGAGATGAAAGTGAAAATACATGTATTTACGGACCGAATTCATTCCTATTGAAAACGAAAGAAAAAATGTATACGCGACGTGGTCAAACATTTTAAAAGGTCCAAACTTTTATGACAGTACCCAGCTCAGGAATCCCCTTGTAAAAAAGAAAAAAAAAAAATCCCCAACTTCACATCGTTGGATATTCATTTGTTCTTTATTTTTTTTTTTTTTATTAAATTACCTTTTTTCCATGCCACTGACATTTATGTATCAAGAAAACAATAGTAATTTTTTTTAAAGCGTATAATATTGTATGAAAGTAAATCATGTAAAATTATACATCATTTATTTTCCACCACAAAGAAACACTGGAAGATACATACTATCCATGTTGTTCTTTTTTTCTGAGTGGTATTTCTCACACGAGAGCAGAACACTGTAGCATAACAGTGTTACGAGAATCAAAATTTTGAGGACGCAACTGCAGCGCGTCAGGGATGTATCTGCATGTGTTCCACTGCAATCGCCGATCAGTCTGTCCTACTACGGGCTGCATTATCGCAAGAGCCCGTGCTTGATCGCAAGTCCAGGTTATCTATATGCAAGCAAGTCTGTCCTCCTTGATTATCGATAACTTGATGAGGGCTAACGTACAAGTCGCTGCCGTTACATGCATTTATATACATTATTTCACAAGGATGAAAAAGAAAAAAAAAGATGATGGCAGTCAAGTATATAGAGTAGTAGTGAAGTACTGGCTGACATAAGGTTATAAAATTTAGGAAATGAGATAAAACTGAAGTATGAGGAAGAGAATTACAAATGTTTCCCTTAGGATAACAAAAAATATATTGTTTTAAAAGAGAAACGTTTCCTATATTTGTCAAGAAAAATAACGTTGTACTACATAGTTATGGATTGAAAGCCTTGCAGTCTTTTATTTATCGTTTTTTTTTCATAAATTCTATCATGATATTAAATGAATTAAATCTGATGATTTTTATATTTAAACCGAACAAACAATCCAGAATGTTTGTCAAAAAAACAATTTTTTTTTTATACAGAAAGTGTAAATATTGCAAAAAAATAAAAATTTCAATACTATAGATTACAGTAACTGGGTAAACAAACCTCTCTCTCTCTCTCTCTCTCTCTCTCTCTCTCTCTCTCTCTCTCTCTCTCTCTCTCTCTCTCTCTCCTGTAATTATGGACCATACAATTAGGTGCATCATCTCTTCTATTCATAGACATCGATTAAGAAGAATATCAACAGGAAACCTGATAATCTCCGTATAAAAAATAATTGGTTTAAAAGAAAAATGGTCTTAATCGTTACAGTTGATCTATTCTTACAATTTCATAAAAACACAACACTTTATTCGCATATATATTTTTCAAGTGCTCTCTGGTAAATAAATCTATAGTCAATTTTTTTTTTTATTGAGGCATATTTTCACCGACTAGCAGGGGTGGCCCTTTAGCTCGGAAAGTTTCCTAATAGCTGATCGGTCGGAAGTATTTTTGTCCGAATACCATCACTGTTTTACAATGATTACCATGGAATGTGAATCGAAACTTATTTACTAATCTAAATTTCTCCCTTATATATAGGTTTTGTTATTAAATAATGTTAAATAAATAAATATTATAAAGTAGCGTGATGTTAATTCTAAATTTAATAACAACGCCCGCCAAAGTCAACGACAGAAGCTTATATTAGATTGCATGCTGCATAATTTTTACTTTTCACCTATTTCAACACAAATTGAGACAAATTACACTAAGAATAAAGAAAAACATGTTATTATAAACTTACTTTGAATACCAGAATAAAATTAACTCATGGTGAAAATAGCGGTTCGGTTAAAGCAAGACTCACCTAGAGTGGGTCCTGGGTAAAACGAGCATTCTACTGTCAAACACCAAAGAGAGAATGGAAGGTAGACTGTAACTCGGCGGTGAAATTATGAATTCGTTTAATTGTGATTTTCATGTAATTCATGAAACATTTCAGTATCTTCAACCGAAAATATTGCTATCATTAAAATCTAAACCATTACGAAAAAAATAACAAACCCTCCCTATACGGACTTCCATTATAGGGCTATTATGTAAAAAAGGGATAAGAGAGCAACGTCAGTCGAGATGTTGGAACACACACATATGCATGCGTGTTTGACATCACTGATTTATTTAGCATTTATAAAAGCTACATATGTTACACAATACACTAGAATATCAAATTTTACGAAGAAATAGAAAACCCTTTCTATACAAACTTATTGTACATCATAGACCTATGATGCAAGGCCGTATAAAAAGGGGTTACTTATATATATATATATATATATATATATATATATATATATATATATATATATATATATATATATATATATATATATATATATATATATATATATATATATATATATATATATATATATATATATATATATAAAGGTTTTGACTTTACTAATAGCAACTTTTT
>NC_090729.1:26115404-26120404 GCF_036898095.1 Palaemon carinicauda | reverse complement strand
CGGAACCTACATATTACTAAGGGGTTTATCTAATTTTCCCCTCTCCCTCAAGGTTCTGAGTGATCTCAGATCCTTTTACACTCTGCAGACAATTCCTCTATTAAGGAGGCCTAGCTTGGCTCATCCATACTGCTTTTCCCTCATTTGGGACCCTCGGGTCCCAAGGAATTGTCTACGGATAAGGTTACGGTAACCGGCTGGGCGGGATTCACAAGTATGTGTCTATCTACTTCCCTTCCTGCTCATCTATTTTGAACATATAATTAATATGCTATTATAGATTGAGTTACTCTTAAGTCTAGAGTAATTTGAGTCATTCTTATGCCTTCCATGTACTCATGATCTCTTCCTTTTACAGGAGGAGTATGTGAAGTGTGAGAGTATCTTCTGTGGAGTTAAACGCCCGGACTTCTACGGGCACAAGGCGTACCCGACCCAAGCCCCCTGCGCCGCCAAGAGAGGCGACCTTAAATATTGGGATTTGCAGAACTGTTTAGTATGCAAGAGTCTCCTTGATGAAGCATTCAATAATCATCCTACCACGGAGGTAAGGGGCACTGCTAGAGAGAAGTTGCGCAAATGGGTGCGAAGCTTCCAAAAGAACGGCTCTGGACCTTATCTTCCAAATGAAGATATGAGGGCCTTGCTTTTTCCGAAAGCATCCAAGAACTCTGTGATCCCTCAAGAACAAATCCCCACCGTCCAGCTGATGGTCGAACCCGACATCGTCATGGCACAGTCTATGCATTCATGCCATATCGAGTCCAACGACATGGAACGTATGTCGGAGGTGTTATAAGGTACGGAGAAGAATCTCATGAGCGAAGAGCTCGACTATGAGGAAGATCAGGTGGAATACCCTGATTCAGAGAACGAGGTCGCTCCAGCTCCCCCAGTAATCCCAGTGACATCCGAGGAACCTGTTCCTTCGACTTCCGCCACCCAGGATCCTCTTCCATCGACCACTCAAGAGGTCTCCAGGATGATAGAAGCCCTCAGGGACAAGAAGCTGAGAGAGACTCAGGAACAATTCCGGACAACTCTCGTCGGCTTCAAACAACCGAAAAAGATTTCGGTCAAGGACCTCCCCACCTGCTCGGAAGCTAACCCTTGGAGATACGCCGAGCACATGCCAATCACTACTGGCAAAATCTTTATTAGTGAAAGGGTTGGCTCTATATTTCTGGAAGAAGTGGAGTTCTTCCCAAACTTCGAGGCTTATCCGGACTGTTACGTCCGACTCAGGTCCGAACCAGCCTCAAAAGAAGAGACCGAACCTAAGGAAGTGATAGTGGTCGATCTCGCAAAGGCCCAAGCTATGCTGGCTCAAGCAGTGAAGAGTCGGGGTTTAACAAACTCCAAGATGCCAGCACTGAGCAAAATGCATCCAACCTTTGTTGCTCCAGCTACTGAAACCTTCCCCTTCGTTGAAAAGGCCTTCCAAGCGGTCATGAAGGCTGTGGAGGAAGGGAAACCTTGCCCTACACTGAAAGAGTGCAGACCCTTCTCCCTCACTCTTCTCCCTGATGACAGGTACTGGAAAGACATCCAGCTTACTTTCACGGTGGGGAAACTAGAACATGATGTGGCCGGTCGTCAGTTTAACGAGGACCTCCCACGACTGAATGATCATCTCCTTCATAGGGAACAGAATATCAAGGAGAGACTCGCCGCTTCGCTGTTACATTAGGTACAGCTAGAACTCATGGCCGGGGACACCAGAGTCCGGGACTTTTACATGGTCCTTGCAAAGTTACACCTGGCAACTGTGACCAAGGATTTGTACAGCTTCGCAGAGCCTGTAGAGAATTCGTGTTTGCCAGTGCAACTGTGAAACACGAACCCCGGAGACTGATTTCCTCCAACATCTGGGGCAAACATCTCTTCCCATCCGCCTTGGTGAAAGAGATAGTGGACAAAGCTGCCTGAGAACCGGAACCTTTTCCACAAGTGGTGCATGTCCCGAAAGAGGAAGTCCTCTCAGGACGATGGCCCTCAGCCTAAGAGAAAATCCTCAAAACCTAGGCCCCAGCAACGTCAACCAAGACGTCAGTTTCCGGGTCCCGCTACTCCCTAAGTGGCTGCACAGCCACAGCAGACCTTTCAACTGGTCCCCCAGCTGGTGGTGTCGCAGTCACCGGTCTTTACCCCTGCCTATGAGCAACATTTCACTACCTTTCGTCCCAGAGGTAGAGGCTAAGGCAGAGGCTGCGACAGAGATTCTTCTCGCCGCCCCTCCAGAGGCAGAGGAGGAAGGGGAGCTAGCGGCCAAGGTGGCAAACCCTCGGGACACCAGAAGCAATGAAGTGCTTCCGGTGGGAGGAAGACTCCGCCAATTCCAGGATTGTTGGACCTTCGATCCTTGGCACACAGTATCGTTAAGAAAGGACTGGGCTGGAGCTGGACTCAACCACCCCCATCTTTCCAGCAATTCTTCCAACAGTCAACCCCCCTCCTGGAAGAATATGTCCTGGGGCACTTGAACAAGAAGGTGATCAAGAGGGTAAAGTCAACCAGGTTCAAAGGGAGACTCTTTTGTGTTCCCAAAAAAGACTCAGACAAACTCAGAGTCATTCTAAACTTGTCCCCTCTCAACAAGTTTATTGCAAACAACAAATTCAAGATGATGACTCTGCAACAAATAAGGACCCTTCTGCCTCACAGGGCCTACACGGTCTCCATAAAACTGGCGGAATCCTACTGGCACATTCCAATGAATCACTACGCTTCCTCTTACCAAGGATTTCGACTCCAAAGGAAAAGTTACGCCTTCAGGACCATGCCCTTCGGGCTCAACGTGGCTCCACGAATCCTCACCAAGCTGGCAAAACACAATCATCCAACAGCTGCGTCTCCAGGGCGTCCAAGTGATGGCCTACCTAGACAACTGGCTAGTCTGGTCAACATCACCCGAAGATTGTCTGAGAGCCTGCAACAACGACACCCAGTTCCTATAGCATCTGGGTTTCAAGATAAACGCCGAGAAATCTCTCCTCTCTCCAGCTCAGAAGTTCCAATGGTTGGGAATCCATTGGGACCTTCAGTCACACCGACTTTCCATTCCACCGAAGAAAAGGAAGAAAATAGCAGGGTCTGTCAGAAGGCTTCTAAAATCCAAACGGATCTCAAGACGTCAACAGGAATAAGTTCTAGGCTCTCTACAGTTCGCCTCAGTGACAAACTCAGTGCTTCGCGCACAGCTAAAGGATGCCGCTCGAAGATACCTCAAGAGACGGCTTCCGAATGGACTTTTGAAGCCGTGGTCAGAAGCAAAGGCCCTGAAAAGGTCCATCCCCCTTCAACACCCGCCTCCATCGATCAACATCCACACGGATGCTTCAATGGAGGGTTGGGGAGGTCACTCCCACCAACAGCAGGCTCAAGGAACATGGTCTCCCCTCTTCAAGATGTTTCACATCAACATCTTAGAGGCCAAGACGGTTCTTTTCACCCTGAAGAAACTCTCCCCACCTCCCTTGATCCACATCGGTCTGACTCTGGACAACTCGGTGGTAGTCAGATGTCTCAATCGTCAGGGCTCGAGATCGCCCCAGATAAATCAGGTGCTTCTCCTTATTTTTTTTTTGGCAGAAAGGAATAAATGGCACCTGTCTGCAGTTCACCTACAAGGATTCTGCAACGTGAGAGCGGACGCTCTATCAAGGACAAGCCCAATAGAGTCGAAATGGTCTCTAGACGCAAGATCATTTTCCTTCATCTCTCGCCAAGTCCCGGAACTTCAGATCGATCTCTTCGCGACGAGCGACAACAATCAACTTCCTCGATATGTGGCCCAGTACAAGGACCTCAAGGCAGAAGTGGGGGACGCCATGTCCCTGGATTGGAACAGATGGTCCAAGATCTACCTCTTCCCTCCACCCAACCTTCTGAGAACCTTCAAAGGGACAGCAGCCCTAGTGGCTCCTAAGTGGCCCCGGAGCAATTGGTATCCCCTGGTCCTGGAGCTGCGGCCCACCCTGATTCCTATACTGGGCCCAGTCCTTTCTCAACAAGTACAGAAGTCGACTGTCTTCGCTTCATCACTGAAAGTCAGGGACCTTCATCTCATGATTTTCTCTCCTTAGCCGTAAAGAAATGGTTTGGGATCTCCATGAAAAGCTTAGACTTCCTCGAGGAGTACAAGACAGAGTCTACCAGAAGGCAGTACGTATCTTCCTGGAAAAAGTGGGTTTCCTTCGTCAAGGCAAAAAATCCTACAGAGATCACCATTGACTTTTGCATGTCCTTCTTCATTCACCTTCATGGTCAAGGCTTAGCGGGCAACACGATTTCCACCTGTAAATCGGCCTTGACTAGACCACTCCTATACACCTTCCAGATTGATCTGTCCAGTGACATCTTCAATAAACTGCCAAAGGCGTGCAGTAGACTACGCCCAGCACCTCAACCAAAACCTATCTCCTGGTCCCTGGACAAGGTGCCCCATTTTGCTTCTAGCCTGGACAACGATTCGAGCCCTCTGAAAGACCTGACTCCAAAAGTTATCTTCCTTTTTGCTCTCGCCTAGGGAGCCCGAGTCAGTGAAATAGAGGAATTATCATGAGAAGAGGGTCATATCCTATTCGCCGATGCAGGAGATCTTACCCTCTTCCCCGATCCGACGTTTCTCGCTAAGAATAAACTACCCACCAAGAGATGGGGCCCTTGGAGAATCTGCCCCCTGAAGGAAGATGTCTCTCTATGCCCAGTGGAGAGCCTTAAGGTCTATCTTCGAAGAACTTCAGACGTCGGTGGAGGACAACCCTTCAAAGGAGAAACATCAGGTAGCGACCTGTCGCTGAAACAACTAAGAGCGAAAATCACCTACTTCATTCGCAGAGCGGATCCTGACAGTACACCCGCAGGTCACGATCCTAGGAAAGTCGCTTCTTCTCTGAATTTCTTCCAGAGTATGGATTTCGAAAGCCTCAAGAGCTTTACAGGCTGAAAATCCTCACGCGTGTTCTTCAAGCACTACGCAAAACAGGTGCACGAAGTTA
>NC_090729.1:26100404-26105404 GCF_036898095.1 Palaemon carinicauda | reverse complement strand
CTTTATACTTTTCGACATTAAGTAATAAAAAAATATATTCCTAATATGATAAAAACAACACAAAACTTTTATTTTACATCATATAAAGAAAATCTTAAAAGAATATTTCGACACAGTGTGCCACTATCATCTGGCTATATGACAAAAACTAAGTAATATAATCTGGTGTGAAATGCATATATCTACACAAAATTACGGGATTAGAGTCCATAATCCTTTAGTAGCAGTAAATCGTTCCCTTCTCCAGCTCAGCCAAACAAATAGATCCCATTTTAAATCTATTCCCATAATTAAAAATATGCGTCGTCTGCTCCTGTCTGTTTCGCTTTTACCAGTGGAGATGGATTTCGATGATATCTTATGGTACAGAAAATCCTTCTTAAGAAAGAATGGTATAGCAGTTTACAAATTTATAATAATAAGTAGGTAAACAAGAGCAAACCGGAAGATTAAACAGAAGAAATATATAATATATATATATATATATATATATATATATATATATATATATATATACTATATATATATATATATATATATATATATATATGCTTGTATGTATGTATGTATGTATGTGTGTGTAGAATATAACTGTATTAAAATGAAATAACAAAATATAAATTTGAATAAGTATTTTTTGTAATGCATGTCATTTGACCGATTTTTATCATATATATTGAAAAAAAAAACCTTTTTTGATAACTATTGAATAGTTTGCTTACATATTTACAGTCTTATAAATAAAAAAAAATAGAGCTTTCAATTCTGATTTTTTTTTACGTAAAATATTACTCATACGAGTATGTTTGCATATACAGTATGTCTTTAAACATATTATTATTGTCAATAATTCATTCAACCTCCAACAATTAAACTTTAACAATGAACGTAGGATTACTCATTGCATTTCCCTTTTCTTTTGACCCATTGTCAGTTCAACCATTCTGTTTATCTGTTTTCAGTGTTAAAGCCTCTCTCTCCTCTCTCTCTCATCTCTCCTCTCTCTCTCTCTCTCTCTCTCTCTCTCTCTCTCTCTCTCTCTCTCTGTGACTCACTGCATACATGCAGACACAAATAAAAAAACACAAACACATAACCATACATACATATATATATATATATATATATATATATATATATATATATATATATATAATATATATATATATATATATATATGTATATATATATATATAATATATATATATATATATATATATATATAAATATATATATATATATATATATATATATATATATATATATATTCATATTCATATTTTCTATTATTTCTTGCTTTAATTCTAATGAAAGCATAGACTCCCTCCTTTTCTCAGCACTACTACTACTTTCTGAACCGAGACTAAGCTTTTTAGGACCCATGATTACGGAACACAGAAAACAACATATGAAAAAGGAAGATAAAAAACACTGTTAATAACTAAGCAAATAGAGGACAACCACATGATGGGCACGAGATGAGAGGACTGATCAAGGTGACGCTCGATTGGCGTCCCTCCGATAAGCAGCCGCCTAGCGGCATCAACAACAAACGACGCTGGACGCTTTCGAGAAAATTCCACGCGTTCGCGTAATGTTTACTTCGTATGTTGGATCAACACTTCGGGTATCGAGACAGAAATTTGGTCGAATTTTACTTCGTATGTTGGAAAATTCGTATCTTAGGATATTCGTATGTAGAGGTTCCACTGTACTGTATATATGTGTTTCTGTGTGTATATATATATATATATATATATATATATATATATATATATATATATATATAATATATATATATATATATATATATATATATATATAATATATATATATATATATATATGTATATATACACACACACGTATAATATATATATATATATATATATATATATATATATATATATATAATATAATATCATATATATATATATATATATATATATATATATATATATATATATATATATATATATATAATATATATATATATATATATATATATATATATATATATATATATATAATATATATATATATATATTATATATATATATATATATATATATATATATATAATATATATATATATATATATATGTATATATATAATATATATATATATATATATATATATATATAGTATATATATATATATATATATATATATATACGTGTGTGTGTATATATACATATATATATATATATATATATATATATATATATATATATATATATAATATATATATATATATATATATATATATATATATATATATATATATATATATATATATATATATATATATATATATATATATATATATATATATATATATACACACAGAAACACATATATACAGTACAGTGGAACCTCTACATACGAATATCCTAAGATACGAATTTTCCAACATACGAAGTAAAATTCGACCAAATTTCTGTCTCGATACCCGAAGTGTTGCTCCAACATACGAAGTAAACATTACGCGAACGCGTGGAATTTTCTCGAAAGCGTCCAGCGTCGTTTGTTGTTGATGCCGCTAGGCGGCTGCTTATCGGAGGGACGCCAATCGAGCGTCACCTTGATCAGTCCTCTCATCTCGTGCCCATCATGTGGTTGTCCTCTATTTGCTTAGTTATTAACAGTGTTTTTTATCTTCCTTTTTCATATGTTGTTTTCTGTGTTCCGTAATCATGGGTCCTAAAAAGCTTAGTCCTCGGGTTCAGAAAGTAGTATAGTAGTAGTGCTGAGAAAAGGAGGGGAGTCTATGCTTTTCATTAGAATTAAAGCAAGAAATAATAGAAAAGAATGAGCGAGGTGTACGTGTAGCGATCTGGCTATAAATTTTCCCGGAATATATTTACGATCTCGACGATCATAAAACAGAAGGCAGCTATTAAATCAGTGAAACCTTTGAAGGGGATCACGATTATTTCTAAACTTTGTAGCCCTACCCTTGAAGAGATGGAACGACTTTTGTTAATATGGCTCAAAGACAAGGAGATTGTTGGCGATACGATCATAGAAACGATCATTTGTGAGAAGGCCAGTGCTATCTACAGTGACTTGAAGGCTCTGCGCTCTTGGGGTGACGCGGGGGAGAGTTGAGCTGATCCTACCGACGGAGGAATTCAAGGTGTCTCGAGGTTGGTTCGAGAAATCTAGGCAACTGACCGCGTTTCATTCAGTTGTTCGTCATGGAGAAGCTTCGAGTTCGAACTCCAAGGCTGCGAAAGGCTTTATCAAAAAGTGTGAAAGCATTGTGGCGGAGGAAGATTACGTAGAGCAGCAGGTGTTCAAGTATGATGAAACCGGTCTGTTTTCGAAAAAGATGCCTAGGTGAACATACATTACCTCGCCGAAGAGAAGAAAATGCCTGGACATAAGCCAATGAAGGATCGGTTGACTCTTGCGCTTTGTGCTAACGCCAGCAGGGACTGCAAAATAAAGCCGTTATAGGTTTACCTTTCTGAAAACCCTAGGGCATTTAAAGCATATAGAATTGATAAGGACATGCTACATGTTCTATGGCGTTCTAATTTTAAGGCTTGGGTTACTAGGCATATCATTGTGGAATGGGTAAACGTAGTTTTCAGCCCTGCTGTCAAGAAGTATCTCCAGAAGAGGAATTTGCCTTGAAGTGCTTGCTTTGTTTGGACAATTGCACCAGTTTACCGCCCCCCCCCCCCAACCCCCTGGACTCGAAGATAATATCATCGACGAATACAAATTCATTAAGGTGTTGTATCTTCCACCGAATACCACCCCTATCCTTCTAGTCCATGGACCAGCAAGTGATCTCTAATTTTAAGAAGCTGTACACCAAGGACTTATTTGAGCAGTGCTTTAATGTCACGCAAAGCACAAACTTAACTTTGTATGAGGTTTGGAGGAGCCACTTTGATATCGTGCCACTGCTTAAAGATCATTGATCAGGCTTGGGAGGGAGTAACTCGACGGACCCTGAATTCTGCCTGGAAGAAGCTTTGGCCTGATGCTGTTGCTCCCACAGATTTCAAAGGTTTTGGCCCCAAGAATGAACCTGGGGTTGCTGCCGAGAAAGATGTCGAAGAGATTGTATCCCTTGGCAAGTTCATGGGTCTGGAGGTGGATGAAGATGATATCACCAAACTCGTCAATGAGCATCATGAATAGCTCACCACATAGGAACTCAAGGAGCTGCAAGCCATGCAGCATGATGAGTTCCAAGCGCAGTTGAGTGAGTCGAGGAGATCTAGGAGGTAAGGCAAATCATAGGGTATGGCGGAAATAAAACAGATGTTGGCATATCATGAACACGTGGTTGATTTCATCGACAAGAATCACCCACAGAAACTTCAGGTTTGCCGTGTTGTTGGGCAGTTCGATGATGTTTGCTTAATGCATTTTTGAAAAATCATCAAAAGCCGTACCAAGTAACTTTCACCTCGATAGTTTCTTTAAAAAAAATCTTTAAAATGGTCTAGTGATCATGATGAGAGAAAGAAAGTGAAGCAAAGAAAAGGAAGACTGAATTGAGTGAAAGTAATGAAAATTAAAAAATAAGAAAAGAAAAAAATGTAAAAAAAAAATATAAATTATAAAAAATGAAAAAAAAATAAGCTAAGTTAAGTTAAAGTTCACGTAGTAGTGTAAGTTAGTGTAAGTTATTGTACACGTTATCGTACAAAGTCACCGTCCCTACCTCCTCGTTGATCTTCTGTCTCCTCCGGCCTAGCAGTCCCTACACCTGCGCTGGCCTGTCGCTAAAGGTGAAGTGTTACATAAAAACCCCTTTTTTATTTATAATTTCATTACTATTATTCTTTTTTTGGTTTTTATGTATTTATTATATTGTATTAATGTTATGTATATGTGTAGCAATTTATCAAGGATTTATTATGAGTTTTTAGGCTAAGGGACGAAGTAAATAAATTACCATGTATTCTATGGGAATATTTGCTACAACATATCGTTTTTAACATACGAAGCAGTTTCTGGAACGAATTAAGATCGTA